>NC_089776.1:8767917-8777917 GCF_040412425.1 Macrobrachium rosenbergii
GTGGATGCGAGGTATCTGATTTATGCTAATGTATGGATTAGTAAGCACACCCGTCTCAGGATCCGTTCCTCCCCAAATTCCTGCATTACCATATTCCCCTCAAAATCCAAAATGTTGAAGCCCGAGCGCCAACGTGAAACCTCGTCTCTGACGAAAGTTAATCTCGAAAGGCGCAGGATGACTGACGCCCGTAGGCCTAAGACTAAGACGAGAGAGAGAGAGAGAGAGAGAGAGAGAGAGAGAGAGAGAGAGAGAGAGAGAGAGAGAGAGAGAGAGAACCTACAGGTTCCTAGAAAACTTCTGAGAGAGAGAGAGAGCCTTCAGTTTCTTAAAAAGCTTCTGAGAGAGAGAGAGAGAGAGAACTTTCAGGTTCTTAGAAAACTTCTGAGAGAGAGAGAGAGAGAGAGAGAGAGAGAGAGAGAGAGAGAGAGAGAGAGAGAGAGAGAGAGAGAACTTCAGTTTCTTAAAAATTTCTGAGAAGAGAGAGAGCCCTTCAGTTTCTTAGAAAACTTCTGAGAGAGAGAGAGAGAGAGAGAGAGTTTTCTTAAAAGCCTTCAAATGAGAAAATTTCTGAGAAAGAGAGAGAGCCCTCAGGTTCTCAGAAAACTTCTGAGAGAGAGAGAGAGAGAGAGAGAGAGAGAGAGAGACCCCATAACGAGAAGCATATTATTCTAATTCCGTCCTTTCCGTCGGCACCTGGAGACTTCTTCTTCCCGTCACGTCATGATGGGACGCTTGATGGAAATTTGAACGCTGCGCCGCAGAGGAGATTCCGAAGAGGCTGGAACAATAGGGGGAGGGGGAGAAGGTTGTTGGGGGGAAGGTTGTTGTGGGGAGAGACCTTGGAGAAGGTTAGATTTATGGAGATGACCTGACCATACAAACCCTTCGCTAATCCTTGAGGTCAGTCAGTCAGCCAGCGAGCATTTCCAGAAAGGTAGTCAAAAAGACCTCCGAAAAGCATTACCTGTTAGGGGTGGGGGGGTAGTGCCGTCAGTGTACCTCATGCGGTGCACTGTAGGCATTACTTCAGGTTCTTCGCAGTGTTCCCTTCCTATAGCACAAAAGTCTATGAGAGGTTATGGTCACTAACACCAGGAAATTATTGGAAAGGTGAACGGCTGTCATGAGAGCCATTTCGACCGGGAATTATATGAAAAAAATATGAGCTATTAAAAAATTTAAGCTGGAGAGACGCTACTAAAACACTTGTTAAAAAACGACATAAAATAAATATTATAATAAGTCCAAATTATTCCTTTTTAGCAGATAGCTTGTATAAACGTATGGTTATTGACACATGACTTTTTAGCTTAGCCCTCGAAACATAAATACCAATAAAAAGAGCATGCTGTTACAAAGCATAATCTAAACTACGTCTCTCTCTCTCTCTCTCTCTCTCTCTCTCTCTCTCTCTCTCTCTCTCTCTCTCTCTCTGCCATTATGAACACGACTTTTGACAACGTTGTGCCCGCGTAGATAATTGCGCATAATCGTAATTACACATTTTACAAACTTGAATTTTAAAATGGAGAGTTATTGGAGGCTTTTGAAAACAGCGATATTTTTTTAAAGAGAATGAAAGCAAAATTTTCGTTTTAAAAATGATTCACCGTGAAGAGTGAATGAAACATTTTGTGGTAGAGAGAAAAATACGGAGAAATGTACAATGATACAGATCGCGTATTTTATTTTGCCTAGGCATGAAAAACTCATTTTTGTATAGAATAATGATTTATAGCTAATTACTCTATCATGATTAGTTTATATTTGAATTTCATTAAGCCTTCATTGAAATGTAGGGCGGTATAGTAATTATGCTATGCTGCTGGTGACGCGATCGTGAGTGAATCAAGACATGTTGTGTCCGGAGTTCCGCAGGGTAGAGTTCTTGGTCCACTATTATTTTTGGTGTATACGAGCGATATGGTTGTTGACCTGGAAAACAAGATCGTTCAGTATGCCGATGATGCAACACTTGTGGATCTAGTAAAGTCTCCACTTGCGAGAAATGGACCGGATCAGTGAATGGTGTAGTCGGTGGGATATCAGGCTGAAATCCAATAAAACGAAAACATTATTGGTTAGCAGATCTCGCACAGATTTTTCAACCCCACCTCCCCTTTAGGTGGATGGATGGGACTCTGCTGAATGAATCTGAAGCTTTAACTATTCTAGGTGTAACTTTTGACTCACATCTTACTTTTGAGAAACATCTATTGAAAGCTTCAGCAAATACCGCACTAACGCTAGGTATTGTTCGTTAAGGCCTCAAAGATAACGGCGTGGATGTCTTCTTCTGCCAGAGATTTATCTCCTTTTTAGATAGAGTGGTAGTGGTAGGTTTCTGTTTCCTAACATTAGCAGTTGCGACTTGTACCATCAACAGATGGTCTCTTGTTTGTCACTTTTTCATAAGTTTTATTTGAAAAGAGGTCTTTCAGATTCACAATTTATCCCTGAAACCCTTTATCTGCCCAGAGCGACCAGATTCCTCCTGGGGAAGCCGGCATTCTCTTAAGCGGCCATCGCCTCTGGGGACCCTTCCAGACTGGTACATCAAGTATGCGACGCAGACAGTGAAACACCTGATGATTTTTGTAATTTCACGAGAGATAAATCCCAAAATGCGATCCATATGGATATTCACAGCTTATTCGAGTGTTTTAATGCGTCATATTGCTGCGGCAGGAAATGAAAATGGCACACTTACTGCCATGTTTTTACCAGCTCCATCTCGTAAAATAAAAAAATGGTAAATGACAAATTTCATTTGCCGTTCAATATTTCTGTGAACGTTACGTCAATATATATATGTATATATACATATATAATTATTATCACATTTATATATGTATATTACATATATATATGTATGTATATTTATGTATATATATATGTATATACATACAGGAAGGGTGAATTCATCTTCACTTCTTTTAAGCTTTTGGACTCTCTCTCTCTCTCTCTCTCTCTCTCTCTCTCTCTCTCTCTCTCTCTCTCTCTCTCTCTCTCTTCTCTCTCTTTTTTCGTCATTATAATATACTTTATAATTCCGTGAAATAAGGGTATAGGTTCATTTCAAGTTCGCATGCTTCTCATCTTCCTTTAATCCTTTGCGTTGCCTCTCTCTCTCTCTCTCTCTCTCTCTCTCTCTCTCTCTCTCTCTCTCTCTCTCTCTCTCTCTCTCTCAGAAAATGAAGCTTAGAAGAGGAGAACTGAAAAATCGCTTTTTTTTAATTTCCCGTTCCTTTTAACACTCGCATGCATTCTCTCTCTCTCTCTCTCTCTCTCTCTCTCTCTCTCTCTCTCTCTCTCTCTCTCTCTCTCTAATCTGGAAGCACGGCCACCAATAACATCTATAAAGGATAACAAAAGATAAAAAAAGGATATAATCGACCTTCCGCTGAAAGCGTCACACCAAGCACATCAAAAGAGCCAACGACCTCTTCAGAGGCCTCAGGCGATCGCCACTTACAGCTGCCTCCTTCTCCTCTTAATCTCCCTTCACTAATCTCGGATAAGAATTCCTTTCACTCCGGCCAGGGTAAAGCGGCCGCGTAGCCATTGGCACTGTTCGTGCCCTCAAATAAGCCGGCCATTCTCCCGATTTTATTGGCACTCACTCCTAAGCGTTCAGCCGAGTGGCTGTTTTCTCGGGAATAGGCTTTTGCCGGGAATCGGATATTGTTCGCGGCTGCGGCCGTAAATTTGTTATTGTGCTGTTACTGAGGTAAGGCCTTCTTTGAGAGGTCCATTTCAGCCTTCGCTAATCACCCCCCCCCCTCCCACAATGCCCTTTCGCCCTAATTCTTCTCGGGTGGGGCGTCGCAAAGGTGTCTCGCATTGAAGAACGACCTGTGATAATGGTGATTACTCTATCATGCCACAAAGTAAAATGTCTTGAAATTGCAGGCTTCTTGAGGACTAAGGTCTTGCGTAGTGAGAGGGAAACAGCATTAAACCTTAGTATAAGAAGCCATTCGTTTTGTGTCTGGGAATTATTGCATAGCTGAGGTAATTCTTAAATCCAGAAATAGAAGACTTCCTTGCATTAATCAGTTACTTTCAAAATTCCTTGCGCGAATAAATTAACTGAAAGTGTGTTTACATTTCAGAGCATAAATTAGCTTTTCCGAGCAAATTTTCGTAATATGCAGTAGATATCGATAAAAGTGTTTATATGTATGTATATTATATATATATATATATATATGTATATATATACTGTCAATAAGAAGTCGCTTGGAATTCCTGGCGTCGGGATTTTGTTTACTTGGCGAGAAAGATCAAGAGAAATAAAAGACTTGCGATGAATTAAGTTTGTTGGAAGTGCTTGTGGTAAACGCATGATATATATATATATATATATATATATATATATATATATATATATATATATATATATATATAGATATATATATATATATATATATACATATATATATATATATATATATATATATATATATATATATATATTATATATATATATATATATATAGATAGATAGATAGACAGATAGATAGATAGATGGACTGATAGACCCTCCACCGTATCACACGAGACCCTCGAATAATCCAGTCACTTGTGGAATACGGTGGATTGTCTATCTATCTGTCTATCCTTATATATATATATATATATATATATATATATATATATATATATATATATATATATATATATATATATATATATATATATATATATATATATATATATAATTTTGATAAGCATAATGCACTCTGAACTTCTCGAATTCTTCACAATTGTTTGGGTACGCTTGTCACTACAAAGCCTTTGAGCCAAGAATATGAACGACTTCATATTCTTGCATCTGAATCTTAAGTTAATAGTGACCAGTAGATCATATATATATATATATATATATATATATATATATATATATATATATATATATATATATATATATATATATATGTATATATGTATATATGTATATCACAAAGGGAAATGGACACACACACACACACTCGCTAACGAGACTGAATATCTGAACTACTGAAATGGTAAGGGTGTTAACATGACGACTCTAAATGCCTCCATTGCTACCCTCATCCATTTGCACTTGTGTTTGAGAATTTAGGTGTGAGGAATACCTTTCACAGAAGCCCAATTATGCCCGCTTGCGTGACCACGGACCCCTGAGTGTACCCTGGGAGTACGATTTCTCGAGAGAGTCCCTTACCAAACTTTGAAAGTTTAACCTATGTATTTATCATAGCAACCTAGACGCTTTAAATTCTCGACTTCCCAGCGATTCTTCGTATTTTTTTTTATTAAGAGTCCATATCCTGGTAGTAGGTCATCGGAGAAGCTGCCACGCCTTTGCTTCAAAGAGAGAAATTGCGAAATATCCTCTGGGCCAAAGTCGCAGGGCGGGAGCGAACAAATTTCTCCTGTTGAGTTCGGGCGCAATGCATGACTAGTCTTAATGACGTCATAGTGTGAGAAGAAGTGTGTTCTTAATTAATTAATAGGTTCCTCTTGTTAAATGCTCGGTGACGTTTGAGCTCATAGTTGAATTTCAGGCCTTATTGTAAATAGATAATAGTTTAAGCATTGGGTGTCTGTTGTCACTCATTCAAATATTTGAGTTGTCTCTATCGATGTTAACGTATTACTAATTTGCTATTGATATCATTCAGAAAATTAACCCTATTCTTGATACTTATCAATTTTTTCTCTTTCTTTCTCATCTACTCTGGTGTTCCATGGTAGTGCTACTTTCTTCTTGATTATTATTATTATTATTATTATTATTATTATTATTATTATTATTATTATTATTATTATTATTCACATGAACCCTATCCATATGAAACAAGCCCACAGGGGCCACTGACTTGAATTTCAGGCTTCCAAAGAATATAAAGGTATTCATTAATCTTGTCTAAATAGAACGGTGGCATTTAGAATTAATGTATAAACTATCTCAATGAGCAAGCCTACCAAATGTCCACAGAATTAGATAAAACAGTAAGTAATTCTTTCTCGTAATATTAACGAATAACTTTTCTAAATTTTGTGTCATCTCGACGAAAAAAAAACTGCTTAAAAAAGAAGAATAAAAAAAACGCAAGTAGAAACCTAGTGCGTATTTTTTTTCTTTATTGCAAAAGGGGAAAGTAAAAAAAAAAAAAAAACTCGGCCAAATGATTACATCTCGGATTAATTGAAACGAGGGACGTGCTATATTTTCTATTGGTTAATGAACTCGGCAGTTATTTTTCCGGAAATCACATCGTTATCTCTATAAATAGAAATTTTACAGAATGGGAAAAATAAATAAAAAAAAGAGTGAATCTATGTCCTGGACTTTATCAGTTGACATTAAAATAGATACATAGCTGCTATTGTTGTGTTCATTTTTCCAGTTGGAGAAACTTGATTAAATTCGTGATGCAAGGGAGAAGAGGGAGAAGAATTGAATTGAATATAGAATTTAGCCCAAAGACCAAGCGCTGGGACCTATCAGGTCATTCAGCCCTGAAATGGAAACTGAGAGTAAAAGGTTTGAAAGGTGTAACAGGAGGAAAACCTCCCAATTGCACTATGAATCAATTGTTAGGAGAGGGTGGAGGAAAGTAAGATGGAAGAAAGGGAATATGAAAGGAGGTACAGTAAAAGGAACGGAATGGGCTGCATCTAGGGGCATAAGGTGCACTGAGGGCACTACCCCTCTACGGGGGGGGAGGGGAGAGGATTGAAAGGCTATAGAGGAAAGGAGGTCGGTGTGACGAGAGAGGGAATTGGGGTAATGTTATGGGAACGATGCTCTATTCAGTTAGCCAATCAGATTGGAAAAGAGGGCCTTGGAGTGTTGTGGGCGTAATTCCATCCGAGAGACGGTGTTAGAGGAATGTTCCTGAAATGAGAGGTTATAAATAGTAGAGAGAGAGAGAGAGAGAGAGAGAGAGAGAGAGAGAGAGAGAGAGAGAGAGGGAGAGAGGAGCTTAGACTATAACTGGTTACTTTAGAAGAGAGAGAGAGAGAGAGAGAGCACTGCTTTATGACGATAAAAAGCAACATGAAGAAGAAGAAGAAGAAGAAGAAGAGAGAAGAGAGAAGAAGAAGAGAGAAGAATAACTGGTTCCTTTAGAAAAGAGAGAGAGAGAGAGAGAGACTATAATTGGTTCCTTTAGGAGAGAGAGAGATCACTGCTTTAGGACGAGTGAAAGCAGTATGAAAGAGAGAGAGAGAGAGAGAGAGAGAGAGCGGAGCTGTGACGCACATAACAATCATATGTGCACGAATACTTTCGCATTAAGATTATAAGTCCTTAATTGTTTGATTGTTTACGATCGTTATGTATCCACGAATGCTGATTGTTATTAGGCAATATTAACCCCTTTCATTCCTTTTACTGTACCTCCGTTCAAATTCTCTTTCTTCCATCTTACTTTCGACCTTCTCCTAACAACTGATTCAAAGTGCAACTGCTTTGAGGTTTTCCCTGTTACACCTTTCAGACCTTTTTACTGTCAATGTCAGTTTCAGCGCTGAATGATCTAATAGGTCCCAGCGGTTGGCCTTTGGCCTAAATTCTGCATATTCTATTTTAGGCAATATTAGAAGACAAAGGATATCAAAGACACGTGAGAAAGACTTTGAGTTTAAGAATGGGTCTTGAGGATTTTTTTTTTGGCTCCAATTACAGGGTTTCCCGACTTTTGATATCTCAAGATTTTATCTGTACTTACTCTCTCTGTCTGTTTGTCTACGTGTCTCTTGATCGATTAATCATTTTTGCGTGATTTAAAGCTTTGACATTGATTTTAAGCGTCAGATATTAATTACACACACACACACACACACACACGTATGTGTATTATATTTATATATATATTTGTATATAAACACACATATATAGTATATATATAGTATGTATATAAACATATATATATATATATATATATATATATATATATAGTATGTATATATATATTTATATACACATATATGAGTGTGTGTGCGTGTGTATATATAATATACACACATATAAATGTCCGTGCTTGTACATATGCATTAATGTTTCGTGTGTAAAGATAGATTACCTACACATCAGAAACCGTGAATAGAATATAATGTTCAGAATTGTTAATTTGGGAAAAAAAATTATACTTTGATATATATTTATGAGCTCTCTCTCTCTCTCTCTCTCTCTCTCTCTCTCTCTCTCTCTCTCTCTCTCTCTCTCGGATTATTCTAGACGTCTAAATGAGGAGCAGTCACGACCAAGATTCTCCAATCAATCATCGTCGATGTTCCCCGGATATTGTTGATGCAACCTTCTGAAACCATTTTTTTTTTTGTACAGCGTTAATGTAATTGGTTTATAAAATGTCAGTTAAAGGCGATTGTACGACATTAGCGGATCCTGGGTGTTGGGGGCGGGGTTGGGGAGGGGACCTGGGCACGTGAACCCCCTTGAAAAATAATGACAAAACAATAATATTGAATATTTAGATAATGATAACAAAGATGAGAAATATAAAAATGGAAAAAATTAAAAATTATTGTATATATGCATATGTATATATACATATATACACATATACACAGTATATACATAAATATATGTAAGTATGTATAATATGAATATTGGTGTCCCCCCATGAAATTTTTTGGATCCGCTAATTGGGGGCCACCAATTTATATATATATATATATATATATATATATATATGTATGTGTATATAGATACATATACATATATATACACCGGATCCATTATTATTACCATTAAGATTATAGTTATTATTATTTTTGTTATTTTTTTCTCAAAATATTATTATTCTATGATAGATTTTTATTTTTTTCCCATTTTTATATTTCCCATTTATGTTATTATTATCTAAATCTTCAACATTACTATTTTGTCAATATTTTTCATGGGGGGGGGCACGTGCCCAGGTGCCCCCCTCCTTTGAATCCGCTAGTGATGCACAGCCAATTTACTTTATGTAAAGCGTCCCGTCATTCCATTAATGTTACTCAAAGCGACTGAATTTGTTGGCCTTTTTTAACATTTAATTACCTCTCCAGTCGGAATGGCTCTGGGTGTGACTTCAAATATATTTAGCCTTTTTATGAAACTTTTAGTATATATCTGTTAGCGTTTCATGATTTTTAGTTTTCTGTAAAAGAAAATTATTGTGCCGGCTTTGTCTGTCCGTCCGCACGTTTTCTGTCCGAACTTTTTCTTTCCGCACTTTTTCTGTCCGCCCTCAGATCTTAAAAACTACTGAGGCTAGAGGGCTGCAAATTGCTGTGCTGATCATCCACCCTCCGATCATCAAACATACCAAATTGCAGCCCTCTAGCCTCAGTAGTTTTTATTTGATGTAAGGTTAAAGTTAGCGTTAATCGTGCGTCTGGCAACGATATAGGCCATGCCACCACCAGGCCGTGGTTAAAGTTTCATGGGCCGCTGGTCATACAGCATTACACTGAGACCACCGAAAGATAGATCTATTGTCGGTGGCCTTGATTAAACGCTGTAGCGTCTGTACAGAAAACTCGATTGCGCCGAAGACACTTCGGCGCATTTTTTACTTGTTTAATAATTTAACGTATCTACCACATTCTTATTGACTGGAATGAATTACCTATCTGCTGACTTGCGGCGAACAGATAATACCGTGTAAATAATTTATGCTTTATGCTATTGCTTAGGAATTTTTATCCTGAATAAATAATTATGACCATGTCATTTCTGAAGAATTTTTATTTTCACCAAAAGATTCATGAATTGCTCAAGAATCTTAATTCTTTGCCTGGATAAATGAGGTCTCAATTGTGTTGAAGTCTAAAAGTTAAATATTTTGAAGATATTTAAAGATGAAATTGTTTTCTGTCATATAATACTAAAAAACAGTATTATATAACGGTATCGTGTAAAGTTTTTCGTTTATTTTTTTTTCTGTACAATATATGGTACACAAAGGTCTATTTTCAATGTTGAGGTGGATAG
>NC_089776.1:8787917-8807917 GCF_040412425.1 Macrobrachium rosenbergii
TGCAAATACTGCAGCCTTCCATTTTAGGGCAGTATACACTCCTGACTCCATTCTGCACAAGCTGATTGAAAGAGATTTGAAAGGAAAACTAAACTAAAGAATCTCAGTAATCCTTGTTGATGTCCTCCGCGTCTCCTCTCTTTATCCAGTTTCATGAGCTGATCCCAGACGTCTGTGTGCATTGAAATTGTTACATACCCTTTAATCTTCGTTGTTTTATGTAAAACTGGGTCGTCTTTGTTATTACTTCCATTGTATGGAGTTTGGTTGAAAATATTATGGAGTAAAGGGAAAGATATTTTAATTCCATCATGGCTATACACACACACTCATACACACATACACACACATATATATAAATATACACATATACACACACTCACTTACATACATACATACATACATAAACAAACACTGACAAGTGTGCTTGTGCGTGTGTTTTACAGAAATGGGGTGGAATTCAGTGACAAGAGACTTCGAACCATTCAGACCCCATAATTTATGTGCATAGAATTCCTTTGAGCTAATCTTTTAACTCGAAAATGTTGTCAGAAGTGATTGAAAATGACCGCATTCAAATTAGGTTAGGTAGTTGAGTATAGATATAAAATACTAGTGTCCGTCCAGATACACATCTTCTGAATTTAAAAATGTCTATTGTCTGTTGAGGTCAGGGGACCTGCTTTGTGTAACCGTGGTATATATATGTGTGTGTGTGTGTATGTGTATTGCCTCTCTAGAGATAGTTATACCCTGCGTAAAGAGCTATGGGATGGGACTGGGTGAGGATACGTGGATAGGAAGACCCTGTCAGCCAGGAGCTATCACATTCTTTATCCTTGCCTTAACGACCTGCCGTCGTATTCTCTGTGAAGCTCTTTATCCGCTCTTTTATCAAATATTTGTCGTGTCGACAGTATTCTCATTCATCTCCGTTTGAACGGTGACCTACTTTCGTCGGCCATGCTGCTCCAACCCCGCTCCCGCGCCCCTCTTCCCGGTACCCCGAAATTCCCTCCCCAGCCTTTTCCAATTCCTTTCCCGGTACCCCAAAATTCCCCTCCCCCCGCTTTTCCAATTCCTTTCCCGGTACCCCAAAATTCCCCTCCCCCGGTTTTTCAGTTGCTTTTCTGGTACCCCAAAATTCTCCTTCCCCCTTTTCCAATTCCTTTCCCGGTACCTCAAAATTCCCTTTCCCTCCCTTTCCAGTTCCTTTCCCGGTACCTAAAATTCCTCCCCCCTTTCCATCCCTTTCCCGGTTCCCTAAATTTCCTCCCCACCCCCATCCCTTTCCCGGTATCCAAAAACCTCCCCATCCCTTCCCGGTTCCTAATCCCTTCACCATCGTTCCCCCAAAAACTCCTCCCTTCCCAATCCCTTTCCGGTACTCTAAAACTCCCCCCATCCCTTTCTCGGTACCCCAAAATTTCTCCCCCATCCGTTTCCCGGTACCCCAAAGTTCCTCCCCACTGATCCCTCTCCTGGCATCGCACAACCTCCTCCCTAATCCCTTTCCCGGTACCCCAAAACACCCGCCCCACCCCCTTCCCAAACATCCACCGGGGTTTCTTTATGTTAGGTGTCTTCAACCAAAGGCCGCGAGATCATTCGTCGAAAGGCTTTCGATTAAAAGGATATTTTGATATCCTGGAATGAGGCGAAGGTCTTGGTCGCTGTGACTTCAGACCGGAGAAGAAGTTGTTGACATAAAAGTTGTAGTTAAGTATAAAGACGGCTATACACGGATATATAATATTCAGTTACTGATGCGTCAGGATTCTTGAGCAATAGGCTTCTTCAGCTTCGTCCGAACTGGAAATTAAGTTTTGTTGACAGTACAGGATTCATTTTGGTATCAGTCAGTGAGGTCAGCCGCTTAAGCCGAGCTCGCTGATACTGTATCCGTGTATGAGATATACTTAACAACAGACACAACCTTCAGTCAACAACCTTCTACAAATTCCTATCCATACACCACGACCTTCCACTATACCCATCCAGCCACAACCTTCCTCCCACTACTCTCCACCAGCATCCTTATACCCACAACACTCCATCTGCAACCTAACGACCACAACCCTCTACCCACAACCATTATGATGCCATCCACACATAACTTCCCATCTACAACATAACAACCACAACCCTTTATCCACAGCCATCCGTCATCAACCTCCCAGTCACAACCCTCCAGCCACTGTCCTACTCCTGCTCTCTACCCACAACCCTCCACCCACAACCATCAACTGTCCCCACCACATCCCTCCACGTTCAGTCTTGCACCCACAACCCTCCACTCACAACCATCCACCTGCTCTTCCACCCACATCCACAACCAAAGCCATCCACCCACAACCCTCCACCTTCAACTCCCACACACAACCTTACACTCACAACCCCCTACCCACAAATATATATATATATATATATATATATATATATATATATATATATATATAATATATATATATATATATATATATATTTTTTTGGGCCTTTGACGATCACAGTTGATCTCACCTCTGGGGCATCTTCGCCAACAAAGCATCACTGAAATGGGGGTTTAGTTTTACCAGGATGGGCCCTTCCCATTCTTCGCTCTGTTAGCTAGCCAGAGCCTGCGGCGTCTCTGCTTTTTTGTGAAAACAGATGATTCCTATGCAGAGTCCCGAAACCAGCTATTTCGCTGCTGACTGTAGGAAACATGCCAGTGCCGAAGGTGTTCCTCGATGCGTAAGTTCCAGCCACAGTACAATCCTCAGAAGGTGGGAAAACCAATTTTGCATATGTGGTAGGCATTGCACTTACGGGATTTTAGGCCACGCCAGAGGAATATGTGAAATCGGTATCAGTGCTTCCCCACATCGAGGATTCCAATGGCAAGAGGAGACTTCCGCTCGAAGCTCTTCCTTCTCGTGGCTCCTACGTCTGCGTTGACCTGGATTCCTCGTTTTCTGGAAATTGATCATCTGTCTTCACAAAGAAGGAGAGTCCGCTCCATACGGATGAACTGCGTCTGATTTATCCCAAGTTTTGTAATCGGACACGTGACGCATCTGGATTCCAGAGACATTTTCGTCTCAACTGAGCTGCTCCAGTCTTCGGGAATTGTTGGGATTCCCGGGAATGTCAGGGACTTCCAGCAGATGGCAATGATTTGGAATAATTCTTCATCTCTTTTTCTGACCATATGTATGTATAATTATGTATAGTTGTATGTATAAATAAATAAAGCTCCGCTAGAAGATGAGGCTCCGTAAGCAAGGCCCGGGGATTCTTTGGAGACGCTGGAGCCAGTCTTGTGAAAGTTCCCGGAAGGTCAACACGATATGCCTCAGTCACTCAACTTCTTTACACGTGTGTGTGTGTGCTTATATAGTGATTTGTTTTCTATTTATCTTTTTTCTGAGAGAAAATTTAATGGAAATATATATTAATTTCATCACGAATTTCAACAATGACGGCTTTTCATTAATAAGTTGAATAATTGATAACAGGTGCCAAGAATTTGAATCTAAACAGGCGACTTCACCAAACATTTGCGAAAGATAAAGTCATGTAACGTTTGACCTGTTTTATACATACATGCATACATACATACATACATACATACATACATACATACATACATACATACATACATACATATCTATCTAGATATATATATACACAAAAATATATGTACATACTTAAACTGTGTTTGCGTATAAACCATATGTATAGGTTTATATGTACAGTATATATACCTACGTATATATATATATATATATATATATATATATATATATATATATATATATATATATATATATATATATATATGAGAGAGAGAGAGAGAGAGAGAGAGAGAGAGGAATTGTATATATATTTATATGTATGATATCAGTTCAGCCATATCAGTTCAGCAGGTCTCTCTCCTCCTAATCAGACTCTTATCGATAAAATGGGATTAATAACAGATAGTTTATATTGGTTAAACTCTTATCAGTCATCCAGCCGTTGATGAGTCACGCAGTGGGTCTCTCTCACATCAGTCCGGAGCCTTGGCACCTTTTACCCTACTACATAATTTTTTTTTTATATATGCATGTTATTTTCTTCAGCAAAAATATAAAAATAAAATAAATAATAATAATAATAATAATAATAATAATAATAATAATAATAATAATTCTTGAGGACGCCAAATGTTCAGGACGCCAAATGGCACCTTTTACCCTACTGTCACCTAATTCAGATCTCATAAACAAAAATATATTATTATGCAACCATTGAAACTTGCTTCTGCTGATAATATATTATTTAGAAATGGAAAATTTAATCAGATATTTTTCAAGCGAACCAACTATGATTATATCTTATGCAGATTAAAAGTACACGGCAGTTACTTTTTTTATTTTTAAATATTTAGTTTCCTGTAGAAGAAAACTATTGTGTCGGGTTTGTCTGTCCGTCCGAACTTTTTCTGTCCGCCCTCAGATCTTAAAAACTACTAACGCTAGAGGTCTGCAAATTGGTATGTTGATCTTCCAACCTCCAATCATCAAGCATACCAAATTGCAGCCCTCTAGCCTCAGTAATTTTTATTTGATTCAAGGTTAAAGTTAGCCATAATCGTGCATCTGGCGACGATATAAGCCAGGCCACCACCGGGCCGTGGTTAAAGTTTCATGGGCCGCGGCTCATACAGCATTATACCGAGAGCACCTAATGATGGATCTATTTTCGATGGCCTTGATTATGCGCTGTACAGAAAACTCGATTGCGCTGAAGAAACTTCGGCGCATATCCTTTACTTTTTTTTTTTTTTTACTAATTCAGTGAGATTTTTACCATACTGTTCATCCTATTTAACGTGATTCCTATACATTAAAGTTTTTACATACAAACAGAACCTATTGCTATCCCAGCTTTATTTTTTATTTTATTTATTTATTTATTTTTTTTGTAACCCATCACATCACCTTCAATTTATGCTTTCCAATTTTGCGTTTCCCAAATCTAATCATTTACCGGTACCTCTTCGCTTAATGGAAAACCTGTGTCCAATCAATTTGAGTTTGGAAAATACCGGCCCACGTGAAAGTGGAGTCATGTGTTACCTCCATATTCTTTCTCCATAAAAGGGGGTACTTAGCTTTTATTGCGATATGGAAAGTAATATAGAAAAGTAATATAGAAAGTAATATAGAAAGTAATATACCATGAGAAAATTGCACGGGAACCCTACTTGTTTAATATTTTTTTTATTTATTTTTTTTTTTTTGCCTTGGAGTTGATATCTGATTATTTATCTTTTGTATTTCATCGAATTGTCGAAATAGTTCTTCTGTCCTTCAGTGGATGTTTTAATAGTTTATTATTTTCCATAATTGTCTGTCTATATATTTTTTTTTATTATTTACCGTGATTGTCTGTCTATATAATTTTTATTATTTTCCATAATTGTCTGTCGATATGTATTTTATTATTTTCAATAACTTTTTCAGTATATATCATTATTTCCATGACTGTATTTCAATATTTATTTTATTTATTATTTTCCATAATTGTCTGTCGATATATATTTTATTTTCAATAACCGTTTTTCAGTATATATCATTATTTTTCATGACTGCATGTCAATATATATTTTATTTATCATTTTCCATGACGGTCTCTCAGTATATATGTAATTAATTTTCTATGGCTCTTTCAGTATATATTTTATTATTATCCATGACCTTTCCGTATATATTTTACTATTTTCCATGACTCTTTCAATACACATTTTATAATTTTCTGTGAACGTCTTTCAGTATATATATATTTTATAATATTCTATGACTGTCTTTCATCACGTATTTCATTTTCCGTGATGAGCTAACGGCCGAAGCATCAACAATCGTTGTGGAATAATGGATATGGATGATAAGTGTTTTAAAATTATCCAGTTGAAAAATCAGACATTTTTATTATCCACACTACCGCATCCCTCTATTCCAGAATTCCTTCCAGAATTCCAGGATTTTCATTCTTCTCGTTCTGTGTACGACGTCATCAACTCCACAGTGAGGTTAAGAATGGTTTCGGTTCGCGTTTTTTTTTTCTTTTCTATTTCTCTTCTGTCAGTGCGCCGCATGCGGTGTACTGTAGGCATTACTTAAGGTCCTCTGCAGCGTGCCTTCCTTAGGCCCCTAGCTGCAACCGCTTTCGTTCCTTTGACTGTACCTCCTTTCATTATTCCCTTTCTTCCATCTTACTTTCCTTAACCCTTCTCCTAACAATTGATTCATAGTTCAACTGCTTTGAGGTTTTCCTCCTGTTACGCCTTTCAAACCTTTTCACTCTTAATTTCCGTTTCAGCGCTGAGTGACCTCGAAGGTCCCAGCAATTGACCTTTGGCCTAAATTACTATATTCTTCTTCTTCTTCTTCTTCTTCTTCTTCGTCTTCTTCTTCCAACGGCAGTATGATTTTCGAAGACTTCACAAGTAATATGTCCTGCTGCACTGATTATGACGTGTTATCAAAATCAAAACTCAGAGGTGATTGAAAACTCAATTTAACTTTCCCATTTTATTTATGACTCTTATTAGTAACAGGTAGTATAAACAGCATTCAAACAAAGGCGCAGTACATGAATGTGATTGCCGTCTTATACGAAAGAACATAACATATATATGTGCCGACCGTCTGTTTTTTGTAAGAGCTCATGTTGCTACCTATTTGTTAATTGTAATATTTTAGAATTGTTATTAAGGTTCAGTTGCTACTCTCGAAAGGTGTTTCGTATAAACACGAGCTAATGCAGAATGATGCGTTTTATCAAATTCTGTCATCGCATTAACTCACGCTGAGTAAACTATGTTAATTAGGGTGTTGAGTGAAGTGTGAAGTATTTTGGAGTAAATGGCATGTGTAGTTAATAGGCGTTTCTGGCGATGAGTCGAATAGTTACTTCAGAAATGTGTTGTTCAATTTAGCAATCCCCGCATGGGGTGTACTGTAGGCATTACTTGAGGGTCTTCGCAGCGTGCCTTCGGCCTCCAGCTGCAACCTAATTCATCCCTTTTACTGTACCTCCGTTCATATTCTCTTTTTTCCACCTGACTTTCCACCCTCTCTAACAGTGGTTTCACAGTGCAACGGCGGGGTTTTCCTCCTGTTACACCTTTCAAACCTTTTTACTGTCGATTTCCCTTTCAGCGCTTAATGACCTCATAGGTCCAAGCGCTTGGCTTTTGACCTAAATTCCAAATGCAATAACTATTCCAATTTAGCAATTAAGGTTCCAGCGACCACGCAAACTCGCTCAATCATGTATCAGGTATTTTTATTTCCATCATACCAACTATTAGCTCTTGAATAAAGCTATCGTCGTCGTTTTTCTTTGTAAATACCACTGAGAATAAAGGGAATAAAGTCAATCAGCATTCATATCCCACGATGTAGATCCGGCAGAACGGAATTCTTTTGTTTTAATTTTTTAAGCCCTAGAACAGGTCTACGTGGAGTCAACTTAATTCCTCTCATTTCTCATCCAGCGGATGACTTTCATTTGTATGGTAATTCCGACAAGGGTAGCACACCGAATAGAGTAGCTTCGGGCTTCGAATATAGAGAGAGTGAGAGAGAGATCGGTGTTCCTAAGCAGGAAGTCGTAAAGGCCTGTTTGATTAAAATGGGGAAGAAAATAGTCCGTCTGCCATTCCTATGTTCCCATTCCAACTCCGCCGCCGCAGCTTTTGCCTGGCGGCGGCCTGTAAATGGAATGGGAATACTCCGGTCCTTTCGCTTGTTCATCTTGGAATGGTGGATATTTTTTGGCCAGCAAAGCTTCAGCTTTTTTCATCTGTTCGGTAGATGTCGTAATTGAAAACGGTTCGGAGTTTTCCAGCCAAAGTGACTCACTTTTTTTATACTCTGTAACTATCAGAACTTCAGCTATGAAAGTTATCACATTTTATAACATCAGAACTTCAGCTATCTATGTTATCACATTTTATAACATATCAAAACTTCAGCTATCTATGTTATCATGTTTTGTAACATCAGAACTTCAGCTATCTATGTTATCACATTTTATAACATATCAAAACTTCAGCTATCTATGTTATCACATTTTATAACATCAGAACTTCAGCTATCTATGTTATCACCTTTTATAACATATCAAAACTTCAGCTATCTATGTTATCACATTTTATAACATCAAAACTTCAGCTATCTATGTTATCACCTTTTATAACATATCAAAACTTCAGCTATCTATGTTACCACATTTTATAACATATCAAAACTTCAGCTACCTGTGTTATCACATTTTCAAACCAAATATCCTCAAAAGATGAGCTAATTATGGACGAATTGTTTACTGTTGAGGAGATAGTAGGTAGTTTTAAATTCTTGATGTAGCGTAACATTCGCTTTTGTATAAATTGGTTTAAAATTTGTCTCATGTTAAATATTTGTTTTTCACTGGCTGGAATCTCTTTTGAATTCTATTGGTGGGTTTTGATGTGTATCAATAAAACTTTTGGAATTTGAATTGAATTTGAGTAGGTTGTTTTAATTCTGTCGTGAACTGTTCATTTGTTCATCACGGAATGGTGGATATTTTTTGGCCAACAAGTTTTCGTTTTCCTGTCTGGTCAATAGATGTCATAATTGAGAATTACAATTTTTATTTTTTACCAAAAGATATTTGCTGTAAACCTTCAGTAGTTTGCTGTTCAGGAGATAGTAGATGGGTTTAACTCTGCCGTGCGCTGTTCATTTGTGTAACATAAAATGGTGAATATTTTTGTCCAGAAAGGTTTCGGCATTTTCGTCTAGTCAATAGGTCATAATCAATTGAGAATTACAAATTTTTATTTTTTACCAAAAGATATTTGCTGTAGCCCCTCATTTGTTTGCTCTTAAGGAGATAAAAGGTAGTTTTAATTCTGTCGTGAACTTTTGTTTGCCGTTGCGGATAAAATAGGTGTTTTTAATTCTGTCGCGAACTTTTCTGGTAATCCAGCTATAAACTATTAAAAGTTTAATGCCAGTCAAACATAAAAAGAAATCTCCTTAATGAGATTTCGTTTTATATGTGAATGTATATTGTAGCATGAATGATATGAATTCGGTCATATTTTCGGGAAGAAAGTTGCCATTAGTGGAACAATGGCATCTATAATCAAGATATTTGTGACAAAATATACGTATAGAATTGTAGTTCGCAGTGTATAATGTAACATGTTACGATCTCTAATGATGTCTGTCCGTTCGCACTTTTTTCTGTCCGCCCTCAGATCTTAAAAACTACTGAGGCTAGAGGGCTGCAAATTGGCATGTTGATCATCCACCCTCCAATTATCAAACATACCAAATTGCAGCCCTCTAGCCTCAGTAGTTTTTATTTTATTAAAGGTTAAAGTTAGCCATAATCGTGTGTCTGGCAACGCAACAACACAGGCCACTACGGCCGGCTGAGAGTTTCATGGGCCGCGGCTCATACTTCATTACACCGAGATCACCTGAAGATAGATCTGTTTTCGGTGGCCTTGATTATTCGCTGTACAGAAAACTCCGTCGCATTTTTTGTATTGTTTTCAGGCTAAAATTTCAAAAGATCGCATTAACCTCCAGGTATTACCTTTAGTCCTAAAACTAATGGTATAAAAAAAATTCAATCAAAAAAACTCTTGTTTCTCCCCCCCAAAAAAAAGAGTTGGGAAAATATATTTGCGAAAAGAATGATGTAAAAAAGAAAAAAAAAAGTTGAGAAAATGATTCCCGGAAACGATATATTCAGAGTTTATCTGCGCATTTTTCCCCTGTGAAACGAGTATCTAATTTGTCCAATATGAAATTTTTAAACGAAGAATTGCAGCTTCCGATATTGCTATTTGAACAGGAGGTGGAAATCTATCCACATTCCCTCTGCGAAAATCAAGTTTTTGATTCGCGATATTTTTAAATGAAAATGAAAAATAAATCCAGTTTGTGGAATGAGACATTAATACAGTACTTCATTTTCCTGTACTTTTCACTTTTAATTAGTTAATGAAAGAAAAAGTCAAAAAGAGAGAGTAAAAGGAAAAGTCAAAAGAGAGAGACGAGGAGAAATATGCATCGACATTTGTCCCTATTTGTAAATGACCCTGTAAGGGGGGGGTAATGCCGTCAGTGCACCTCACGCCTTGCACTCTAGGCATTATTCTCAAGGTTTTGTGCAGCGTCCCTTCGACCCCTAGCTGCAACCCCTTTCATTCATTTTACTGTACCTCCATTCATATTCTCTCTCTTCCGTCTTGCTATCCACCCTCTTCTAACACTTGTTTCAAAGTGCAACTGCTTTGAGGTTTTCCTCCTGTTGCAACTTTCAAGCCTTTCTGCTCTGTTTCCCTTTCAGCGCTGAGTGACCTCATAGGTCGCAGCGCTTAGCCTTTGGCCTGAATTCTGTCTTCTACTCTGTTCTATTCAATATTCCTATCGTTGAAGCAATGATAGAAATTGGCAAAATAAAGTTTTGTACTGCAAACTGGTGTTGCATAAAATCAACAAGTTTGGGTCTGGTCCTTGAATAAAGGCAAAGAATTTCACTTTTTTAAAAAACAGTTTATCTAGGAGCGTAATAAATAAATTAATTTTGTAATTATTGCCCTGTAAAGGCAATTACATGTAATCATTATTATGATTTCGAGTGGGGTCATACCTGTCAAAGGGGTATTTCATATCATAATAATTGTCTGTTGTTTGTACAATTAATTTTTTTTTTTAGTTGTATTGTAAGACTCTTCGATTTCCTCCGTAGTGGTAAGAATTCTGAATTTGATTAAAATAGAACTAAGTACACTTTCAACGAAATGTGATCTAAATGAAAGAGTAATAAATAGGAATGCAGAATATAAAGGATAAAACTTCTTGTTTATATTTCATGCTTAACCGTGTGTTCTCATCTTTTAAATTCAAACCCATTTAATTATATTGACTGGAACTGAATTTGATTATAGATAATCATTACAATCAGTAAGGTAGTTATTGCCTCTCTCTCTCTCTCTCTCTCTCTCTCTCTCTCTCTCTCTCTCTCTCTCTCTCTCTCTCTCTCTCTCTCTCTCTCTCTCAGTTTATGTTTCACTTTTGTCCCTCTTTCGATGTGGACGTTTCGCAGTGGTTATGCCTCTCTCTCTCTCTCTCTCTCTCTCTCTCTCTCTCTCTCTCTCTCTCTCTCTCTCTCTCTCTCTATTTGAATTCCCAGCCCAGAATTGCACATGGTATGAGAAATTGCCTTCCCACGACCAGTGACATTTCATTTAAACTGCATAAATTTTATATTCATGAAACCAAACTTGAGCCAATTGCCTGCTTTCACTAAAACTTCCTGTGTTTTAAATAGATGATGTACTTTTTCAACGCTCGTCCCTTGCATAGTAATGAAGTCATTATCGATATTTGGACACCATTCCTGTCGTGCTGGAGGAAACTCTGATCGGGTTGTAATGTTCCGGTCGTGCTGGTGGGAACTCTGATCGGGTTGTAATATTTCTGTCGTGCTGGTGGGAACTCTGATCGGGTTGTAATGTTCCTGTCTTGCTGGTGGGAACTCTGATCGGGTTGTAATATTCCTGTCTTGCTGGTGGGAACCCTGATCGGGTTGTAATATTCCTGTCGTGCTGGTGGGTATTCTGATTGGGTTGTAATATTCCTGTCGTGCTGGAGGAAACTCTGATCGGGTTGTAATGTTCCTTTCATGCTGGTGGGAACTCTGATCGGGTTGTAATCATTTCCTTTTTGAAAATTTATATTAACTTTCAGTATTAGAGCGTTGATCTCCACCACGCCATTTTAAACGTAATAAATTTTTTTTCTGACTTTTCACAATAAATATATTACTTTCCACCCTCTCCTAACAACTGATTCATAGTGCAACTGCGAGGTTTTCCTCCTGTTACACCTTTCAAACCTTTGTCAATTTCCGTTTCAGCAATGAATGACCTCACAGGTCCTAGTCTTTGGCCTAAGTTCAATATTTAGTTCAATTCAACAGTAAATACATCCCAGTACAATATCAGCTGTATACAAACGGAAAGGCATTTCATTGTCATATGAAAGGTTATTTTCTTGTGAAAAAATATTTTCGCATGTTCATATTGATCTTCTGGAACTGAACACGTATTCGTTGTATTTTTGCTCCTCGGGATATGTGAAAACAATTGGAAGGATCATAAAAATAATAAGTAATAACGGTTAATTGGCCAGTATGATTTCATAAAAATTATCTTTCTGTATTTTCCTTTACCTAATCTTACTTCCTAATGAACACCATAATATTCTTTGGAAGCTTGAATTCCAAGTCTATGGTCCCCGTGGTGGGCTTGTTCCATATGAATATGGTTGATCTCCTGAATAATAATAATAATAATAATAATAATAATAATAATAATAATAATAATAATAATAATAATAATAATAATAATAGAATATTTAATCCAATTCCGATTTACGTTTACTCTACATAAAGGTATATAAATTTGCCGTTGATAATTTATTACATTTTTGCAAATATATAACAAAATCTTTTTCAAGGATATTTCGCAAAGCCATGAAGGCGGAAGCCAAGTAGTCAGTATTCCCCTTAAAACTCGAGTCCTCCACATTCATCGGCGCCGTGTGCAAAATAGTGAAAAGGATTTGTTTACGTACACTCGTTATCGGAGGAACAGGACCTCTACGTACACCCATGCACGCCTGAACTCTGTACACTGTACACCCGAACTCTGCATCGTGCCTGGAGCCTTGGTCCGGATGGAAAGAGATCTGAAAGTGAAAGCCAGTTTCGAGTTTCCATATTTGTGCCGTTCTGTGTACGGCGAAATATCACACGCTGCTTGCCTCTCTCTCTCTCTCTCTCTCTCTCTCTCTCTCTCTCTCTCTCTCTCTCTCTTTACTTGCAGTTTCCGGGAATGCGGAGGTTGGAGAATTTTTTCTCAGTCGGCCGTGACAGAGAGACGCTTTCTTGCGACATTCAAAAGTTCACACGTTATCATGCAGATTTTATTTCAGCGACCACTGAAACTGGGCACTGCTGTTTATTATTGCTTTTTAGAGGAATTTGCAAACGTACACTAATGTCAAACATAATGTCAGTCTTGTGAGACTTTAACTTTAAAGTCATAATCTAGGTAAAGTTGTGGCGATTGCTATTGGGACATTACAAAGAAAAGGGGGCGGGTATTTATTTACGTTTATTCTTTAAATCCGTGAAATCATTGTTGTATCAAATTATAAAGGAAAATATATTAACATTGCTTTCTCAATAATTATACATGACGTCATCATAGCAACAATTGTCAGAAATTCAAGAAGAAAATAGTCAATCTTTTTACATTTATTCTTTAAATCCGTGAAATCATTGTAACTCAAATTATAAAGAAAAATATATTAACATTATTTTCTCGACGATTATACGTGACGTCATCATAGCAACAACAGTCATCTGTTTGAAGAGAAGAAAATAGTAAATGTTTTTACATTTATTCTTTAAATCCGTGAAATTTTGTTGTATCAAATTATAAAGAAAAATATATTCACATTGCTTTCTCAATAATTATACGTGGCGTCATCGTAGCAACAACTGTCGGCCATTCGAAAAAAAAAGTAAATGTTTCTGAACTTTATCAGATATTTTGAAGAGAATTGATGAAGAAGATGCGGTAGAACAAGAAGGAAGAGAGAAAAGTGATAGAAGAGAACCTTATCCCCTCTTTTATTAATTAAAAGAAATTTTTATCAATAAAGCTTCCCTTCCCCGCTTGTTCAGTGGGAAGATCAGAAGTCTTTAGCGCACTTAGCGCTTACGTGACCATCGCTTAAAATTGCCACTTGCGACCGAACTTAGGAGTCTGGTGTGAGCTGCGTTTGGTCACAATATGACCTGAGAGGCAAGAGAGATAGTGTTATGCTTGATTATTATTATTATTATTATTATTATTATTATTATTATTATTATTATTATTATTTATAGAAATCCCATAATCACGTTCATCAGGTTCTCGAAAGCTCTCGTTCTACAAATATTTCTAATATATATTTAAACTTACGTCATTATGGATTTCTTCACCAGTAATAATAATAATAATAATAATAATAATAATAATAATAATAATAATAAACAAGTAAAAGGCGCGCCGAAGTTCGTTCGGCGCAATCGAGTTTTCTGTAGTGTATAATCAAGGCCACCGAAATTAGATCTATCTTTCGGTGGTCTTGGCATAATGCTGTATGAGCCGCAGCCCATGATACTTTAACCACGGCCCGGTGGTGGCCTGGCCTATATCGTTGCCAGACGCACGATTATGGCCAACTTTAACCTTAAATAAAATAAAAACTACCGAGGCTAGAGGGCTGCAGTTTCTTATGTTTGATGACTGGAGGGTGGATGGTCAACATACCAATTTGCAGCCCTCTAGCCTCAGTAGTTTTTAAGATCTGAGGGCGGACAGAAAAAGTGCTGACGGACAGACAAATCCGGCGCAAAAGTTTTCTCTAACAGAAAACTAAAAGTATAATAATTTGAAAGAAAACAACTGGAAATATTTATACCCTCTGAAATGACATTGCATGTTTTCTGGGTTTCAGATATGGTAATGAGGTTTAATTAGCATTGTTGATACAGTCATTAGTACTTTTTTTTCGTGTTAATGACATAAACAACGCATCGGAACTCTGTACATCAGCGTTAGTTATTTTCGGTCATTAATACCACGGGGCTTTTCAACAATGTTCGTCAGTTCTTTTCGGTAATGTAGTATATTTCATGTACAGTGAAATGAGAGACTGATTTGAAATGTATATATATATATATATATATATATGTATGTATGTACATATATATATATATATATATATATATATATATATATATATATATATATATATATATATATATATATATATATATGAATGAATTTCATCACTCCACCGGGATTTATGTACAAGCATTAAGCTACAAACGTCCTTTAATATCCAATTCGTTCTACCTCGGAAATAATACATTTTTATGTACGTTACCCGAAGGGGAATTTTTTAATGACAATAAGTTCGTCGTCTCGTGGGCTCGAACCACGGAAGACTCAGGACTACAGTGACGCTCATTAAACCACACAGCCAGCCATTCACCTGTGATAATTTTTGGATGCAAAATGGAAGTAGCACAAAAACGCCCTGTACCCGACTGATGAATAATGTACGAAGCAGGAGATAACCCATTAATCTTTCAAAGACAGCTATGAATGTAGTTAAAACCAATGATTAGGTACCATAGTAGACTGGTATAAAAAATATGAAAACACTTCGGAATGAGTGATATTCATTCAAGTGACTGTAATTAACTGATCTCACTCCTGTCACTTTTACATTCCGTTTCCCAGAGACTTTTTGCAGGGATCGGAATTGGTGTGGGGCCGTGGGTGGGGATCGGTGGGTTATGGGTGGAGGCGGGTGGGCGAGGGAGGGAGTGGTTTAGCTTGTACTCCAGCATGGCATCAAGTTTGTTTTTTTCTATTTTGTATGTTTCTCTCGTAGTTCTATTCTATCGCGGTTTGATGCTATAAATTCTTAGGAATGAAATATCAAGTAATAGAGTTGTACCACATTTATTTTTTTTTATTCTTTGATATAAGTGTTTAAGCAGATGTTCACTATTTGTTTCGTTACTAGAACTACTTTTGATTCTCCCCCCCCCCCTCACTTTGAGATGACTGTCTGTCCTTTACCGAGGCTAGAGGGCTGCAAATTGTTTTGTTGATCATCCACCCTCCAGTCATCAAACATACCAAATTGCAGCCCTCTATCCCCAGTAGTTTTTATGTTATTCAAGGTTAAAGTTAGCCATGATCTTGCTTCTGGCAACGATATAGGCCAGGCCACCAACGGGACCTGGTTAAAGTTTCATGGGCCGCGGCTCATACATCATTATACCGTGACCACCGAGAGATAGATCTATTTTCGGTGGCCTTGATTGTACTTTCTCCGGCGCATTTTTCACTTGTTTTTTTTTATTGAGGACTGAAACGGATTAACCGAGTTTACTTATTCACGTGAATGTTATATCTACACAGCCGTCTGAAATCACGTATTCATGTGAGTTATAAGGGCAATTGTATTTTAATTTGTAACTTTTGTAAAACACATATATCTTACAAAGTCTATTTCATATCTATTTTGTATCTTTGTAATTCTGCTCTTTTTGAATCCATCAAAGCTTAATTCATTGCGATGAACGTAACTTTGCAGTATGAAAGAGACGCGGCCTCCACTTAGATTATTGTTTCTGTAAAATATATATTCATATATATACTGTACATTAAATTTGTATATGATCCAGCAGGTTTCCATTGTTTCGAGAGCGTTGTCACATAAGCTATTTTTCACTGATTACCGTGTGCTAATCAACATTTGACTAATTGTTCTTTGTTTTTCAAACTGCAGATGTTGTTTAATGTTATTAATACTGAAGTGTATTATGTCATAGGGAGCTAGGATTCAGTTTCAGAAGGGCATGTAGTCACTGTATGGCGCAACAAATAAATTACACTATCTCCGTGTGTTATTGCTAAGTGAGGGAGTTTTCGCACAAACATATGCGCACGCGCGCGCACACACACACACACACACACACTCACATACACACGTATATACTGTATATATTTATATATGTGTGTTTATTGTGTATGTAAATATATATATATATATATATATATATATATATATATATATATATATATATATATATATATATATATATATATATATATATATATATATATATATATATGTGTGTGTGTGTGTGTGTGTGTGTGTGTAAAGGTTGTACTGTAGCGACAAGAAGAGTGAAACAACACAGTGAAAAATCCTTTGCTTTTACCGAAAGGCATTCCCCCCGAAACAGACCCAACAACTACATGAAACAAAAACGCAAATATTACTTGGTAATGAGTTGACGAGATTCAGAAGAGGAACACCTGACCTGAATTGCGTGTGGGGTCAGTCAGTCCCACCTGATTTCGGATTCAGGTGTATGCAAAAATCAGTTTGTCTATTCAGCGATTTTGATCATGTTTATTCAGAAGTTCAGGGGAAAGTGCGATGCGTTACTGCCCTAATACTATTCTTCTTGCATTTTAATAGATTATTATGTATTTATCCATTTATTAATTTATTTATTTTCTTTTCTGCATTTCCCTTTACTTCTTCTTACTTCTTCCTAATGAACACCTTAATATTCTTTGGAAGCTTGAATTTCAAATCGATGACCCCTTTGGTGGGCTTGTTGCATGTGAATAGGCTCCATCTGCTGAATAATAATAATAATAATAATAATAATAATAATAATAATAATAATAATAATAATAATAATAATAAACTTATAGGTATCAAGACCTGAAAATCGAAATAAGAAGGATGTGGGATATGCCAGTGGAAATTGTCCCCATAATCATAGGAACACTAGGCACGATCCGAGGATTCCTGAGAAGGAATCTGGAAAAACTGGATGCCGAAGTAGCTCCAGGACTCATGCAGAAGAGTGTGCTACTAGAAACATAGCACATAGTGAGAAAAGTGATGGACTCCTAAGGAAGCAGGATGCAGGACCCCACACTATAAAAACCACCCAGTCGAGTAGGATGACTGTGATAGACCCCCCCCCCAAAAAAAAAAATAATAATTTTAAAAATAATTATGTTGATTGATTCCGACATTTAATGCCTCGTTCATCTGTTAGCCTAAATGAACCACAGTCCATGTATGAGATTTTATGAACTGTTCATAAAGCTGTTTGGAAACTGCGCCGTTCAAGGCTCTTAACTACAAGTTAATTTTGATTTTCGATTTATAAAACATTTACATTTGCACCTCTGTTACTGAATGTTTGAATGTTAATCGAGGTCGAAAGTCCCTCATCTGAATAGCAGCCTCAGACATTTTGTTTTTGCCTCTCTCTCTCTCTCTCTCTCTCTCTCTCTCTCTCTCTCTCTCTCTTCAAAAGTGTCTCTCATTCTGTTGTACTTTTACTTGAGAATATTATGTCTGTCTATCTATGTATCTGTGTGAATATATATATATATATATATATATATATATATATATATATATATATATATATATATATATATATATATATATATATATATATATATAATATAATCAGTCTACAAACGTCCTTTAATATCCAATTCGCTCTACCTCGGAAATAATATATTTTCATATATGTTACCGAAGGAGAATTTTTTAGTTGATAATAAGTACGCCGTCCCGTGGGCTCGAACCAACGAAGGACAGGAACTCAGGACTACAGGGACGCATTAACCCGCGCAGCCACAAGAGAGGTATAAGTGGATATCGGCTCACATGTACAAATCACCCGTCGAACTCAGGTGTTTGTATTTGGAGACGATATATCTGCCATGTTGACCGATTGTATATGAATCATGATGTGATAAAAGTATATATATATATATATATATATATATATATATATATATATATATATATATATATATATATATATATATATATATAGTTATATTGTATATTGTATATACATATATATAGTTATATATATGTATGTTATATATATATGTATATATGTATATTTATATATATATATATATATATATATATATATATATATATATATATATATATATATACATATTATAAATCCCTCATAAATCCATCTATACCATAAATATGTCCAGCGACGAAAACAGAAAATACAAAATGAGGCGAGACGTCAGAAATAATCCATTATGGGATGAAATATTACGGAGCAGTAAATAGAAAAAAGACTCTGGACAATATATATATACAGTCTTCCCAGAAGGCTGTGACGCCAGTGGTGTCACTAAATAAAAAAATATATATTTCCTTTTTTAATATATTTTATATATTTCATATTCATCGTCACCATTGCGAAGTTAACTCTCTTAAAAAGATCATTCTCACTACAGTATTATACCTTTCGTTCCTTTCACTGTACCTCCTCTCATATTCTCTCTTCCATCTTACTTTCCTCAACCCTCTCCTAACAGTTGATTCATAGTGCAACTGCTTTGAGGTTTTCCTCCTGTTACACCTTTCAAACCCTTTCCTGTGAATTTCAGTTTCAGCGCTGAATGACCTCTGAGATCCCAGTGCTTGGCCTTTGGGCTAAATTCTATATTCAGTTCAATTCAGTCCAGTATTATAGAGTACGGCGAGGTTCAGTGAATTCCTTTGTTTACTTCACAACTTTTAATGACTGCCGCCAGAGGTCTCGCGAATCGCTGGAATGTTTGTCACCAGATGAACAACTGGTTCTATGATTAACCAGTGCTTTAAATAGCAGCTACAGGCACGATAAGCCTGTCTGTTAAGCTTGTCGTTATTTATTATGCATAGGCTCATTCACAAGCTCTCTCTCTCTCTCTCTCTCTCTCTCTCTCTCTCTCTCTCTCTCTCTCTATATATATATATATATATATATATATATATATATATATATATATATATATGTATGTATGTATGTGTGTGTATGTATATATGTGTGTGTAGAGAGAGAGAGAGAGAGAGAGAGAGAGAGAGAGAGAGAGAGAGAGAGAGATAAATACATAAAATCGTGTTTCTTCTCTCTTTCAATTTAGAAAATTCATTTCCCCTGCAAGCACTGATTGCGCGTATTCCCAATCGCAATTATTGTGCTTTCCAAAATGCCTTTCCCCCTTCTTTCACTTTAGCAGCTGACTTGCCGAGTGATACGAGAGCGAAATATCCTCTTATATCCTACAGATTTTTCCTCTTCTCCTCTTCTTCCTTTCTTCTTCTTCTTCTTCTTCTTCTTCTTCTTCTTCGGCCTCTTAAAAGAAATAGTGACGCAGATTGATTAGAGACGCGTGAGAATGGCAGCTCTGCTTTGAGACACATCTCAGCCGGGCCGCAATCTTTCACGCGGGAATTCGGCGCTGAAGGCAGAGAGAGAGAGAGAGAGAGAGA
>NC_089776.1:8812917-8835417 GCF_040412425.1 Macrobrachium rosenbergii
TTGTGAATGGTGTTCCGGTGATTTTTATTTTTATTTATTTGTTTATTTTTTTATTTATGTATTCATTTATTTATTTGTTTGTTTTTACTTATTTGTTTATTTCTTTGTTTGTTTCTTTATTTATTTACTTAATTTTTTATTTATTTATTTGTTTGTTTATTTATCTACTTTTTCATTTGTTTATTTATTTTTTTTTTACTTATTTGGTTATTTACTTTTTTATTTAATTATGTATTTTTATTTATTTACATTTTTTATTTACTTATTTTATTTTATTTTATTTAGTTATTTATTTATTTACTTAATTTCATATTTATTTATCTATTTATTTAATTAAGTTTTTATTTATTTATTTATTTTTTATTTATATTTATTCATTTATTTGTTTATTTATTTATTTATTTATTTATTTACTTAATTATGTATTTATTTACTTAATTTTTGTTTGATTCTTCTGTGGAAAATATTGTCTTGAAACCAGTTGTTTTGAAGCGGTGATTTTGCTCATCGAAAAGGTTATTTTTGATACAAGATAGTATTGGCAATTAATCCCTTGTAAGGACTGATTACTTCTCTTTTCTAAACTCCTACTTCTGACCTCCTAATTCTGACCTGCTTTCATTTCCGCCCTAAGGTCAGACCTCCGCTATCCCCCCCGTAGGCGGGTGTTACCGTCAGTGCACCTCACGTGGTGCACTGTAGGCATTACTTAAGGTTCTCTGCAGCGTCCCATCTGCCCCCGTCTGCAACCTCTTTCATTCCTTTTACCGTACCTCCGTTCATATTCTCTTTCTTCCGTCTTACTTTACACCCTCTCTAACAATTACTTCACAGTGCAACTGAGAGGTTTTCCTCCTGTTACACCTTTGAAACCTTTCCACATCGTCTACTCCCTTTTCAGCTCTGGATGACCTCTTAGGTCCCATCGCTTGGCCTTTGGCCTAAATTCTATATTCCATTCCATTCCTCTCTTACCCGGTCTTTTGACTGACATGAGGGGTAGCAGCCCCCCCTTACAGACAAGCAGCCGCTCGCACCAGGCCGCTATAGTTTCTTGAAAACTCCGGCAAAATCTATTTTTCCCCGTACTCAACTCTCCTTTTTCCTGGTGTCGTTACTGGCGTGATTGGAGGTGGGGTTTGGGACTTGGTGGCGGGGGGAATTCCCCCGTCCTGCCACTCACCCTGGAAGAATTACTCTGGGGTGGTGGGTGGGGGGAAGCCTGGAGAACTCGCAATATATCTAAGTCGAATAAGACCGGGCGAAAGCCAACTATTGTTTTTATCTCGACGTTTTAGGAACAACACAGTAAATTGGAGTTTCATTTTAACATTCTCAATTTAGTCAGATTTGTTTCATCTGTAATGTTGAGGCAGAGAATATTCAAGTAAAAAATGCGCCGAAGTTTCTTCGGCGCAATCGTGTTTTCTGTACAGCGTATAATCAAGGTCACCGAAAGTAGATCTATCTTTCGGTGGTCTCGGTATAATGCTGTATGAGCCCCGGCCCATGAATCTTTAACCACGGGCCGTTAGTGGCCTGTCATATATCGTTGCCAGATGCATGATTATGGCTAACTTCAACCTTAAATAAAATAAAAACTACTGAGGCTGTAGGGCTGCAATCTGGTTTGTTTGATGATTGGAGGGTGGACGATCAGCATACCAATTTGCAGCAATCTAGCCTCAGTAGTTTTTAAGATCCGAAGGCGGATGGACAGACAAAGCCGGCACAATAGTTTTCTTTTACAGAAAACTAATAATCGATGCCCCTGGGAATATTTATGAAAATGGGAAGGGAGGTTGCATAGTAAAGGTCTTGTGTTTCCCGTAAATTAATGGCAACAGCAGCTGTACCAACAATATTTCGAATCTCTCTCTCTCTCTCTCTCTCTCTCTCTCTCTCTCTCTCTCTCTCTCTCTCTCTCTCTCTCACATTAATCATCAATAATAATATTAGAATTAATGGGAACAGCAGCTGTGCCTACAATATTACGAATCTTTCTCTCTCTCTCTCTCTCTCTCTCTCTCTCTCTCTCTCTCTCTCTCTCTCTCTCTCTCTCTCTCATACACGCACACACACACATTAATCACTAATAATAATATTAGAATTAATGGGAACAGCAGCTGTACCAACAGTATTTCGAATATCTCTCTCTCTCTCTCTCTCTCTCTCTCTCTCTCTCTCTCTCTCTCTCTCTCTCTCTCTCTCTCTCTCTACACACACACACACACATTAATCATCAGTAATAATATTAGAATTAATGGCAACACCAGCTATGCCTACAACATTACGAATCTCTCTCTCTCTCTCTCTCTCTCTCTCTCTCTCTCTCTCTCTCTCTCTCTCTCTCACACACACACACACACATTAATCACTAATAGTAATATTAGAATTAATGGGAACAGCAGCTGTGCCTACAGTATTACGGATCTCTCTCTCTCTCTCTCTCTCTCTCTCTCTCTCTCTCTCTCTCTCTCTCTCTCTCTCTCATACACGCACACACACACACACACATTAATCATCAATAATAATATTAGAATTAATGGCAACACCAGCTATGCCTACAATATTACGAATCACTCTCTCTCTCTCTCTCTCTCTCTCTCTCTCTCTCTCTCTCTCTCTCTCTCTCTCTCTCTCTCTCTCATTTCATAATGGTCTGGAGTGGGCGTTCCCTCTCTCACAACCCATGATCCGCGGTCATGCAAGCGAGGATAATGATCCTTTTCCTCAAGGCTGTCCTCACACCTAAGTTCCCTGAAACAAAGCCCACAGGGTAAGGGGAACGGAGGAAAATTATTCATATATATATATATATATATATATATATATATATATATATATGTATATATATATATAAGCATTAAAGCTACAAACGTCCTTCGATATCAATTCGCTCTACAAAATACATTTTCATAGATATTATATGTAAGGTTTATATATATAACTATATATATATAAATATATATATATATATATATATATATATATGAATCACGGTATGTGATAAAAAATTCATTCATATATATATATATATATATATATATATATGTATGTATATATATATATATATATATATATATATATATATATATATATATATATATATATATATATATATATATATATATATATGTATATATATATATATATATATATATATATATATACATATATATATATATATATATATACGAACGTGATACCTATTAAATTACTATTCTATACAACGAGTTACGAACAAAAAGGGATCTTGCTATAGGAAATAGAGCTATGAAGTTGATGATAGCTCTTGGATTAAAAATATGGGAAAGTATCATGAAACCAAGTATATATTTTTTTCACGCAAGTTTCCACTTAGGTAAATGGTAAAAAAACATTAGGGAGGAGACAGAGAAGGGTATATGAGGTCTTTATAGACCTACGGAGGGCATATGGTGCCGTACCACGACAGGAAGTTTGGAGATGGCCCCCGGGAACAAATGGTTGGTCGAAAATTTGTAAAGAACTGCAAAGGGGAATTGTGAAGAAGCAGAGAATCTGGTTGCGGATATTTTTGGGACAAATAGACATAATTTCCGTGAATGTCAGACTGAGCCAGGGGTATCCATTTTCAATCTTACCCTTTTAGTTTTCTGTAAAAGAAAACTATTGTGCCGGCTTTGTCTGTCCGTCCGCCCTCAGATCTTAAAGACTACTGAGTCTAGAGGGCTGTAGATTGGTATGTTGATCATCCACCCTCCAATCATCAAACATACCAAATTTCAGCCCTCTAGCCTCAGTAGTTTTGATTTTATTTAAGGTTAAAGTTAGCCATAATCGTGCTTCTGGCAACGATGTAGGGTAGGCCACCACCTGGCCGCGGTTAAAGTTTCATGGGCCGCAGCTCATACAGCAATATACCGAGACCACCGAAAGATAGATCTGTTTTCGGTGGCCTTGATTCTACGCTGTACAGAAAACTCGACTGCGCCGAAGAAACTTCGGCGCATTTTTTACTTATGTTATTAAGCCCTGAATGGCCGAAAGTGTCTCAGTGCCTGACCTGTCAATCTAAATTTCATAAATCCCATCAAAATCACTAAGAATAAGACCTGTGGTGGCATAAGGGTAGTGAGACCGGAGTGGAGTTGGATGGAGTGCATCAGGGAGTAGCTGAGGGAGTGAAACTCGAAGAGGAGGATGAGTAGGAGTAGGAGGTGCGCTGGACCTTGGGAGGTTGAGGAAGGGTGAGGAAAAAAGGTGAGGGATGTGAGGAAAGAAATATCTCAGTTCACAGATTCGAAGAAAGAGGAATAGTTTGCTAAAAAAAGAAACAAAAAAAAAATCACGACGTCGTGATTAAATTGTTGAATATTAAAAATCCACAATTATTTTAATGAAGTTGTGAGGCAAGAAATATCTTCTCTCACAAATCCTACGGAAGAAGAGGAATAGTTTGCTAAAAAAGAAGTAAAAAAATCACGATGTCGTGATTAAATGGTACGGTATAATGAAAACCCACAATTATATCAGCAAATTGTATGAGTTGTAAAAGTTGAAATTTTCGATGTCCTGATTAAATTATTGCATATTACAGATCATCATTTATTTCAATGAACTTTATTTTTTGTAAGAGTTAAAAGTCTCTTGAACACCCAAGCGGCATTTTTTTATTGGTGCGGAAAAATCAAAGGTTGCTAAAAGAAAGACGCGTATTTTTGATGCCTCAATTTTCAGTGTCAATCATTCTTGTCTTAAATAAAGAGCGCGTGTTATATAATTGTGTGGCCCCGTCAGTGCACCTCGCGTAGTGTACTGTAGGTATTACTTAAAGGTCTTTGCAGTGTCCCTTCGTCCCCTAGCTGCAACCTCTTTCATTCCTTTTACTGTACCTCCGTTCATATTCTTTTCCTTCTATCTGTCTTTCAGCCTTCTCCTAACGATTATCATAGTGGAACTGCGAGGTTTTCCTCCTGTTACACCTTTCAAGCCTTCTTACTCTCAGTTTCCGTTTCAGAGGTGAATGAACTCATAGGTCCCAGCGCTTGGCCTTTGGCTAAATCCTATATATTCTATCTATAATCGTGTGGTTTCATCCAAGACTTGCATTGCTTCCTCTGATAAGCTTTCTAAAACCATTTAAGCCCATAGCTTGTCATGACGACGTTTCTTGTTCCCCTGGGGAGGCCTCTAGGCCTAGGCATTCATCTTCGCTATGATATTCTGATTGTCCCAAATTCTGATTCATTCCTGACCACGACAATCGAATTTCGGTTTCCCGTTTGTTAATCTGCCAGGGCGTGGACGTGTGTGAGGACACACACGAATTTTTATATATAAATTATATATATATATATATATATATATATATATATATATATATATATATATATATATATATATATATATTTATAGGAAAATTATGTATATAAATGTATGTATGTGTATATATATACATATATATATCAACATTATAGCTTTATTTCAATTTTTTTTATATTAACTTTCAATTTCCTCACACTTAGAATTCTCTCTCTCTCTCTCTCTCTCTCTCTCTCTCTCTCTCTCTCTCTCTCTCTCTCTCTCTCTCTTCTGTTTTAGCAACTTGAGTGAACGAATTTGTTGACAATATTATCAGCACATATATTAACGTCTGTGCTGCATTAAACTGTATTATTTTGCCTAGAAGTGCAGTTAACATGTTAAATAACAAGAAAAAGTTATACTGGTTAGCTGTATAAAGTTTCCTGGATATTAGTGATTTTTGGCGTCTAACTGAGCGAACTGTTCTTTGAAGTTACACTCTGAACTGATATCTTTTCCGAGTCGAAGTAAAAAAAAAAAAAGTGGCTATTATGAGCATTCATTGCTAATCTGTTCAGCGTATCACTTCATTTTAGCAGCTACAAAGGGATGTTTTGATGTTATTGCAGCGCGGAATTTTTATTAATTCAATATCATTGAATTCAAAAGCAAATGTTTTCCGTAGTCTAAATTAAGTGAAAGTGTTGCGCGTTTGCGAAGACTGAAAATAAATAGTATTTGATTTTCAGGTTTTACTGATGATTTTACTCATTCAGTTATTTTTTTTGTCATTTGTAGTGATAAGAGAGGATTGGACCTCGTTAGAATAAATCTGCGTGGAGAAGAAATATATTTCTTAAAGACTGAAAATAAATAGTATTTGATTTTCAGGTTTTAGTGATGATTTTTGCTAATTAAGCTAATTTTTTTATTTATTTTGTCATGTGTATTAATAAGAGGAGACTGGACCTTGTTAAAATGAACCTGTTTGGAGAAGATATATATTTCTCAAAGACTGAAAATAAATAGTATTCAAATATAAAATTTCATTGACGATTTTGAAAGTTAAATCGTTTTTATATCATGGGAATTAGTAAGAGAGGATTTTGGACCATGTTAAAATAAATCTGTGTAGAGAAAAAATATGTTTCTCAATTATCTTTTTATCATATTTTGGATTTATTAGTTTCACGTTATTATTATTTTGGTCGCTCGTGTTTTAACATACATTCAACAAACTGAGAAAACAAATGCACCTAAGTTTAACTCTGTAAATTTCCTCTGCATTAGTTGCTTGCATGGTATTTGTCATGCTTGCTTAAAAGCATTCAGAAAACTAGAGGTAAATTTGACAAGGTGTCTTCGAATTGCTACAGATGGGTAGCCCAGTTCTGCTACCTTAGTTTGATTTTGAATCAGAAAAATTATAATCAGCTTTTAGATGAAACACTTTTGTACATATTATTTTTGGGTCTTGACTTGGCTATTATTATTATTATTATTATTATTATTATTATTATTATTATTATTATTATTATTATTATTATTATTATTATTAATGATGATGATAATAGTAAAATATTTTTCCCTTAACAGTTTTTGTTCTTGAATTGATAATTAGTGATATATTAAAACTTTGTCCATAATTTTTTATTATTATTATTATTATTAGTAATTGTTATTATTATTATTATTATTATTATTATTATTATTATTATTATTATTATTATTATTATTATTATTATTATTATATCAACCCTTCTTAGCATTCGCTTCCAAATGTAACGATTCCTTTATCCTTATATATTTCCCAAACTATCTTTGCAGCCTCTTACCGAAGAGATGAGTTTGTCTTCTATAAAAAAACAAGTAAAAAGTGCGCCGAAGTTTCTTCGGCGCAGTCGAGTTGTCTGTACAGCGTATAATGCTGTATGAAACTTTCAGCCACGCCCATGAAACTCATACCCACGGCCCCTAAAACTCAGCCACGGTCCGGTGGTAGCTTGTGTACTTGTAGAGGTGCCAGAAGTACGAGTATGGCTAACTTGAACCTTAAATAAAATAAAAACTGCTAAGGCTAGAGGGCTGCAATTTAGTATGTTTGATGATTGGAGGTTGGATGATCATCATACCAATTTGCAGCCCTCTAGCCTCAGTAGTTTTTAAGATCTGAGGGCGGACAGAAAAAGTGCGGATGGACAAATCCATCTCAATAGTTTTCTTTTACAGAAAACTAAAAGCAAAGCCCACGAACACTCTTATCTCGCAGTCACTAAGCTTTATAAAATTATTATTGTTATTATTATTATTAATATTATTATTATTATTATTATTATTATTATTATTATTATTATTATTATTATTATTATTGTTGTTTTTGACAGAGTGAAAGGGCAAAATATGGATGGTCACGAAAGGGCAGGGAATTACTTATAATTTTTTAAAATTCATCTGGTGTTTATTGGCAACCCTCCTGTCTTGTAGGCATTGTGGGGGGGGGGGGGGGGGTGATGATGATAAGCAAAATTAGACAATAGAGAAATAGGCCTACCCTTGATGAGACGTCTTGTAGATGATGGATTCCTTAATCTTAATTCTCTTTCAGGTGTGTGGTGGACGACGCAAGTATAAAGACGGATAGACATATATGACATGACATTCTTACATACAGACATGACATGACATGACACACATACATGCACACATGACATGACATGAGTACAAGCATACATAGAGATATGATATGGCACACATACATACAGACCTGATGTAATTGCATACATACACGATATGACATACACATATACATACATCCATGACATGACATGACATGACATGTATACAGGCAGACATATGACGTGACATGACACACGCATGCATGCGTACATATATACATACAAACGTACATGGAAACATGCATACATGACATGACATGATATATATACAAGCATACTTGACATGACATGACATGACATGTATACGTACATGGTCATGTCAACATACTCATGATTTGTTTATTGTGAAATGGGAATTTTGCAGAATACTGAAGTGTATTCGTGGTAAGTAGACAATGTTATATCCTGTACAAAATTCAGTCATTTTACTTCGCGTTGGACCCACTATTATTAAAGCCCTTTTATTCAGACTTCTTAAAACACTCCATCTATACAGATGTTAGATATATATATATATATATATGTATATATATATATATATATATATATATATATATATATATATATATATATATAGTCACTATGCTACCAAATTTTTTGACACACTTCGTTTCCACACACAAAAAATAACTTTGCTATTTCGCCATATATTCTCAATATTTTCTACGTTCCCCGTTTATCATAATTTTTCTCTGGGACTGTATATGCCAAATTTGCCTTCACCCCATACTCCGAAATTCCCTACGTATATGTGTATATAAATATATATATAAATATATATGTGTATATATATTATATAATATGCATATAAACTGTATATATATATATATATATATATATATATATATATATATATATATATATATATATATATCTATATATATATATATATATATATCTATATATATATATATATATATATATATATATATATATATATATATATATACACATACACACACAGGTGGAGGCAGTAACACACGCGTATACGTACAAAGAAATACCATTCACCTTTGTTTATGAACTCTTCTCTATCATTAAAACGACAACAAATAATAAAAATAAAAAACTTTCCAACATCGCGACTGACAATCGGTAAGATAGTTAAGTGAACAGTATAAATTGTATAAATTAATTGAACTCTCCCAGGAAATTCCAAACCTCCCGGGTATTGTGTTGGCACCGACATGAATATATTATACAGTACATCCGGCACCACCAACAAATGCAAGCAGAGTTCTCTTGTCACAAAAAAGCAAAATGAATGTGATGTCGACGAAGTCTTATAATTACGTCTGTTGACTTTCTCGCTGGATCCGGAGTGAGCTGTCAGTGATGTGGATGAAGGATTCGCGTTGGATGTTTCAATTGGTGGAAGTGTTCAAAAGAACAGACATTCATGTCTCCATTTTTAAGTGTGTATATATATATTATATATATACATATATATACAGTATATGTGTGTGTAACTATATATATATATATATATATATATATATATATATATATATATATATATATATATATATATTTTTTCTTTGTACAAATATATAATATATATATAATTTATATATGTATATATATATAAATATATATATTTGTGTGTGTATTTATGTATGCAAAGCCAGATCATAATGATTATTAATTCTTGCAAAAACTGAATCCTGAAACGATACTTCATGAATCTCAGCATATACTGTGGCCTCCCCTCAGGGGGGTAGCGCCGTCAGTGCACCTCATGCTGTGCACTGTAGGCATTACTGTAGGTTCTTGGCAGCGTCCCTTCGACCCCTAGCTGCAACCGCTTTTATTCCTTTTACTGTACATCCTTTCATATTCTCTTTCTTCCATCTTACTTTCCACCCTCTCCTAACAGTTGATTCATAGTGCAGCTCAAAGGTTTTCCTCCTGTTACACCTTTCAAGCCTTCTTTACTCTCAGTTCCCTTCCAGCGTTGAATGACCCCATAGGTCCCAGCGGTTGGCCTTTGGCCGAAAATCTATATATTCCTATTCTATACTTATACAGTATATGACAGAGATTGCGCAATTTTGATGTATTCATTTTACTGATTTTACTGGTCGCTGGAGTTCTTCATTGGCGGGGTGGGTAGAGCTCTCGGCTAGCACGCTGTTGGGCCAGCGTTCGACTCTCCGACCGGCCAGTGAAGAATCAGAGGAATTTATTTCCGGTGATAGAAATTCATTTCTCGTCATAATGTGGTTTGGATTTCACAATAAGCTGTAGGTCCCGTTGCTAGGTAATCAGTTGGTTCTTAGCCACGTAAAATGAATTTAATCCTTCGGGCCAGCCCTCTCTAGGAGAGCTGTTAATCAGCTCAGTGGTCTGGTTAAACTAAGATATACTTAACTGTACTGGTCGTTGGATTTTTACTTTTCTGTTGTAAAAAAAATATGTATATATATAATTTTTTTTCCATTGAAGGGAATCTAAAAGCAAAAGGATCTTCCCCAACCCCCACATGCGTTTCTTCAAGCATCCTGGGGTTATTCAAGTATGAGACTTTTCAAATAATCGGTAGGTGGTTCTCTTGATCCCGTATTGAACGTATGACCAAAATATATAGCGATCAGTAATAAACCTTTTTCAATTGCCAGGTCTGAGTATTGAAGGGAAGACCGGTTGCAATGAATCATATAGAATTATCTTCATCTTCAGGAACAGAAATCTTTATATGACTCGTATAAATAAGCATTTTTCCAGTCCAGCCTTCATTGAAATTTGATAACTCGAGAAAAAAATACAGGCTATTGAGAATGTCGGTTTTGTTCTTGCCTGGAAATTTTATTTTCGTGTTATCTCTTTTCCAATATCCTTTCAGTGGGAACATTTCCTCGTGGTATCTAAGATAAGGAGGGGCATTCGGAGTATACATTCCTCTCCTCTCATTTCCCTTTTCAGAAAACATTAAAGCGGAGGCGATCTCCTTCTCTTGGTTTTCTGAAAAGAAATCTGTTGTGCAGGCTTTGTCTAACCGTCCGCACTTTTTTCTGCCCGCCCTCAGATCTTACAAACTACTGAGGCTAGAGGACTGTAAATTGGTATGTTGATCATCCACCCTCCAATCATCAAACATAACAAATTGCAGCCCTCTAGCCTCAGTAGTTTTGGTTTTATTTAAGGGTAAAGTTTGCCATAATCGTGCGTTTGGCAACGATATCAGCCAGGCCACCACCGGGCCGCGGTTAAAGTTTCCCGGGCAGCGGTTCATACAGCATTATACCGAGACCACCGAAATATAGATCTGTTTTCGGTGGCCTTGATTATACGTTGTTAATTTGCATTTACAAATGCGTACATACAACACACACAGACATATTTATATGCGTGTGTGTCATGCTTATGTACGTGTGTGTGCATGTAAATTCATACAAGCATGTATATATTTATACATACATGTATTCATAAACAGTATATTTATGTTTTATGTTTATGCATGTGTGTGTGCATGCAAATGCGTACATCCGTGTGTGTGTTTGTGCTGTATGTTTTTATGGTTACCAAACGATCAGGAAGCTGTGGGCGATCAGTTAGTGCTTTGACAGTCACCCACTCTCCGATTTTCCTTCCCAAATGAAATGGTGACAGCTGTTGCTCATACCAGTCGCAAGATTGCAAATGTTGATTTTCCAAATGGAATATAGGTAGCTTTGTTACCATCAACAATGGTTTTGACATAATTTTGCAATGGCCTGAGTATTCAGCTTATAAGATTTAAAATCATCCAATTGTCGTTCTATCATTAAGATATCTTTTTAAGTAGTTTTGTTGTAAGATCAACTTATACAGCGTAGTAGTCATATATTATGATTAAACAGGTAAAAAATGCTCCGAAGTTTCTGCGGCGCAGTCGAGTTTTCTGTACAGCGTATGATGCTGTATGAAACTCTCAGCCGCTGCCCATGAAACTTTCAGCCACAGCCCGGTGGTGGCCCGTGTTGTTGGCGCCTTTAGCGGTGCCAGACGCACGATCGTGGCTAACTTTAACCTTAAATAAAACAAAAACTACAGAGGCTAGAGGGCTGCAATTTGGTATGTTTGATGATTGGAGGGTGGATGATCAACATACCAATTTGCAGCCCTCTAACCTCAGTGGTTTTTAAGATCTGAGGGCGGACAGAAAAAGTGCGGACGGACGAACAAAAAGCCATCTGAATTCAGAAAACTGGAATTTGTCAAGATTTTCCTTTGTTAGACTTGGAGTGTGAAAAAATGGACTTTGTTCTCCCTATTCTGTTATGTTCATTGTAACAGCAACATTCATTGTAATAGCATGAGGATTGTTGTCTGACAGACGCGGCTGTTGGATGTTTTGTAGTAATGTGCTTTGTTTTTTGTCACTTAATGTCACAGGAAACTGTCATTTCCGGTTCTCTGAACACAACACAAAGGAAGAATTAATATGCGTTTGTGACCTGTAACATTTAAAAAAAAATATATATATATATATATTTTGGTCACGGGAAGTCATTTGATTCAATCGTGTTGTGTCTTACTGGATTTTGAAATATATGGGTCAGTTAGATCTATTTTGTGTTAAATATCTGTTCCCCGTAAGGAGGTAGAGCCGTCAGTGCACCCCACGTGGTGCACTGTAGGCATTATTAACGGTTTCTGCAGCGTCCCTTCCTTAAGCCCCTAGCTGCAACCTCTTTCATTCCTTTTACTGTGCCTTCGTTCATATTCTCTTTCTTCCATCTAACTTTCCACCCTCTCTAACAGTTGATTCATAGTGCAGCTGCGAGGGTTTCCTCCTGTTACACCTTTCAAAAATTCCTAAGGTCAATTTCCTTTTCAGCGCTGAATGACCTCATAGGTGCCAGCGCATGGCCTTTGACCTAAAATCTATATTCGGTCTATATAGTCTTTATTTGTTGAAGCACCAGAGAGAATATTTGGGAATCTTGTGTACCTTGGCATTATATAAAATAATTCATGAATCGTGTGTGGGGAATATTACTAAAGCAAGTTTGGTTTCCTGAATTTAATGAGAACTTCGGAACGTATAAGATAATTATTTCTGCTTGAAGTAATCACCAACGTAGCTGATACGCGTGAGTGATAAATTCGAGTTCTCCTTTGCTTGTAACATAACATAACATGACATTTATCAAAGTCGAAGGTCAGTCAAGTTTTGTTTGTATTCGAAACAAAATGTTTGATGAGAATTGGAATGACAGAAGTAAAGTTAATAATAATCTCTACTAAATTCTGTTTTTACCTCATTATTCCGATTCCCGTCCTTGCTTCATGTATATATATATATATATATATATATATATATATATATATATATATATATATATATATATATATATATATATATATATATATATATATATATATATATATATATATATATATATATATATATATATATATACATATACAGTATATATGTGTGTGTGTGTATGTATGATCAGTTTACTGTGAATTTCTGTCTGTCTTTATCTTTTTCGTAGTCGTTGTTACAACTCTCTAATTCCCAATCAATAAGCAGGTCACATTCAGAGAGAGGTCAGTGTAACAATGCGTGTGAGGAGAGTGATTGCATGATTTTATTTTTGCCTGTACGCGTCACCGTATTAGACCTGACATGCAAGTATGTGACGCTGTTTGCTAGGTGAGATTGTATCGTCAAAATGATACGAGAGAGAGAGAGAGAAAGATGCAACAATTATAAATATATGTGTATATATATGTAATATATATAATGTTTTATATATACATATATATGTATATATATATTTACTCCTTATCCCTACTTATAAATATTTTAGACTGATTTTTAAGGCGCGATCGTGAATGACTATTGCATAAACCCATCAAAATTGCAAACCAAAATATAATTTAATTAAAAAAATTTACATAACTCAAAAACGGAAAGACGAAAAATATAATCCTTTTAGATAACGCCAATGAAAAAAAGGGGGGAATATCTCGTCTCATATTAAAGGAAATGCATATTCATGAATAGCGGAGCCTACTGTTATTAGGAGTCAAATAGATTTACAAACGCGTAGTTTTCCACCTTCTATCGTTCAGTTTTCACAGTCTATCGCTCAAAATGAAAGTCAGAATTGTACAGTTTTAAAGTTAATTAATACAAATCTCAAATCTTTACAGAACTAGTGGTTATATTCCGAGAATTACGGAGGTAAAGTATGCAAAGTGATGACCAAATCACCGCTTAAAATGTTTTTATCTTTCATTATTCTGTAAATGAAAGTAAATCTATACTTCGTTTTCCAAAAGAGATTCAACTATATAACAAGTATTTGGTACGCACTGAGGCATAGTAATTCTTCCAAATTAATTCCCACGTTGCAAAAATTCTTTTTACAACTATCGGAGAATTCGACTCTCACTGAAATTGACATTCGGAAGAATGAAGCAGTAGGTTCCCAGTGATCAAAAGTTACAGTGACTGAGAAAAGCTCTGTATCAAGGAGAAAATGTAATTCTGTTTTCATATAATCACGCCGGATACTTTTATAATAGTTTTATAAATTACTTTATGAAGTGAGTCAATATAATTGTAGATGTACAAATGACTTCATGAAGTGAGTCAGTATAATTAAAGTCGAATAACTGTCTGTAAATGCTCAGCATGAACTTTGGTATTTGGAATTCTCGTGGTAAATGATTTAGATGCATCTCGTTTCCCGAATGAACGATGGAAAACTTTATACCAGGAGCTTTTATCTGTTATTTACTTATGCCGTCGAAAAACTTATCAGAATATATATATAAATACTTTTTATAGTGCCTTAATGATATGTGAACAATTGAGGTACGAAAGTCATCGTTACTGAAAATGATTTTGAAGGTTTATTTTCATTGCTTGAAAATTCTCCGATAAGATTAATTGTGACCGTCATGTTTCATTTATCGAAAACTCGTCCGGTTTGTGTTAAATTCTTTTGACCCGTGAATATTCCATTGTTTCTCTTAACATTTGCCTTTTAAACAATAAAAAAAATGTATTTAGTAATTTCATGCGTCTCGTACATTGTTCTGTAATTTATTCATACCATAAGGAAATTAATGAAGAGTACTATAATACAAACATCATAAAAGCATATTTACTTGATGCATCTTACTACGTGCTAAGATTTGCCTCAGATTTGTTTCATCCGAAAAGCACTTCAGATCTTTCATGATGATATCTTTAAGCCCTTTTCTTTGCCTTCATATTCCAATCAGTCCAATCCTTTTAGAAAATATATATAATAATTTTGAACCATCTGAGAAAATTTGTTCGTCATATTCACTCCAGTGCATTGAATAACAGATTTCAAAAAAGAATAAGTCGAGGAAGTCCTTACACCAACAACAGACTTGCTAGAATGAATCTATGATTATTATTACAAATTTAATATATGATTTCCATCATCAATATGGTTTCAGTGAAAGGGAATTTCTACATTGTTGAATGCTACATCTATTGGAGTAAAAATAATCCTACAATGTTGTGGGAAATTCTGATTTTCAAATTGATAATGACAGCCTGTGGAGACCAAGTCAGAATAATCCCTTCGTGAAATAGACTTCGTGATGTACTCTCAAAATAAAATGATTAACGTCACCCCTAAATATATTTTCACATAGCGTTCTAGGTACGAATCATTTGCATATTACAAGGAAGGAATTAATTTCTGATATATCATTTCAGTTAGGAATGGGTATATTAATCCTCTGCTGATCTGCAGTTGACGTTACAAGATTAATGCTTCTGTATCGAGTGCAAGTGAACTCGAAGTTCAACCCTTGCTGTTATGTAATATTGGATGTAAATTGATGAAGGTGTTTGTATTCAGAGACAAAATGTTTTTGAAATGTCAGTCAGCTCTGATACTAGGAACTGAGAAATGTTTCATTAAGAATCTAAATTCATTTTACGTTCAGTGATCATGCAAAGGTCGCTGGTTTACCAGTCTTATTAACTATATATATTTGTAATATGGCTTTTTTGCAAAACTGATAAGGTAGATTAACCCTGTATAACTCAATAATAATAATAATAATAATAATAATAATAATAATAATAATAATAATAATAATAATAATAATAATAATAATAATATTCTTTGGAGTCTAAATTTCTAGTCAATAGCCCTTTTGTTGGGCTTGTTCCATATGAATAGGGTTCATCTTCTGAATAATAATAATAATAATAATAATAATAATAATAATAATAATAATAATAATAATAATAATGATAATGTGTTTTTTATGTTGCTTTCCTCATTGCAAAGAGACTTGTCTGTGATTTAAGAGGAGGAAAACTCCCAAGAAAAAACAGTCACTATAAACAAGTGCACGTGTCCTTCAGAGAAACAGTTAGCCATGTCAGAAATATTAGAGTAAAATTCAGAAAAATTCGAGTAAATTTCAGAAAATTAGAGTAAATATCAGAAATATTAGAGTAAATTTCAGAAATATTAGAGTAAATTTCAGAAATATTAGAGTAAATTTCAGAAATATTAGAAACATTAGAGTAAACTTCAGAAATATTAGAGTAAATTTCGGAAACATTAGAGTAAACTTCTGAAATGTTAGAGTAAATATCTGAAATGTTAGAGTAAATTTCTGAAATCTTAGAGTAAATTTCAGAAATATTAAAGTAAATTTCTGAAATATTAGAGTAAATTTCAGAACTAATTAGAGTAAATTTCAAAAATATTAGAGTAAATTTCAGAAATATTAGAGTAAATTTCCGAAATATTAGAGTAAACTTCAGAAATAGAGTAAATTTCTCCTTAAAAGATAATGAGTAAGTTTGCTCCTTACGCCATCACGGGCAATAAATCTCGCTCCGCAACCTCACGGGAGGATGAAGTCATTAGTATTAAAAACATTTCACGACAACAGATTAATCTCATTATAGCCATTGCATTTCTGTTTAGTGAATGCTGTGACGAGCGATCAATTATACCTCATTTGTTTATTTATTTATTTGTTGATTTATCTGGTTTTCTTAATAACTGTTCTCTTGTTTCTTTATTTCCCATTTAGCTTCTGTTACTTCTTTCGAATGAACACCATAATAATCTTTGGAGGCTTGAATTTCAAATCAGTGGCCCAATCAGTGGCCCTTATGGTGGGCCTGTTTCTTATGAATAGGGTTGAGCTTAAGAAAGCAGGTAAGGCAAGGAAAGAAAGTAGCTTAAGACAGGAGGCAAGGAAAGTAAAAAAAGTAGGTAAAGAAAGTAGGTTTCGCAGTATCTGGGACACGACAAATCCATCCACTTATCACAGTAATGTGCCGCCGTTTCTGCTCTCCTGGGTAAACGCATCACTTAAAATGCTTCGTTTTGTAATTCTGATGACTGTAATCCGTGACTGAGCTGTGTCTCGTTTTTATGTTTTTTGTATCTGGGGTCGAGAGATGTATTTTCTGAAACGTGTTTTCGTGGAAGCTTATGCATACATGTTATTCATTACAATTACTTTATTCGTTTTTATTGGTATGTTGCATGAGAAGTAATCATATTATTAGATCATTCCTTTTGTAATCGTATTTGGAAAATCGAATATTTTTTCTTTTTATCATTATATTTGCAATCTTATATTGTTATGAGAACATACTCTTTAGATTTCTGTCAAAGAAAACTATTGTGCCGGCTTTCTCTGTCCGTCCGCACTTTATTCTGTCCGTCCTCAGATCTTAAAACCTACTGAGGCTAGAGGGCTGCAAATTGATATGATGATCATCCACTCTCCAATCATCAAACATACCAAATTGCAGCCCTCTAGCCTCAGCAGTTTTTTTTTTTTTATCTTATTTAAGGTTAAAGTCAGCCATAATCGTGCTCCTGGCAACGATGTAGGATAGGCCACCACCGAGCCGTGGTTAAAGTTTTAGGCGGCGGCTCATACAGCATTATACTGAGACCACCAAAAGATAGATCTATTTTCGGTGGCCTTGATTATACGCTGTACAGAAAACTCGATTGCGCCAAAGAAACTTGTTATAATTGTATTTGGAAACTCGAATATTTTTTCTTTTATAATACTTTAAAATTCTTCTAATAATCACCGAAGGTTATGCTCCTTTCAAAGCCGCCTTTGATAACATAACTTAATTATATTGACAAATCAAATTTCTTGTTTAAAATAATTAAGTCCAGCGAATTTGTTTTTACGATGTTTGCGGAAACCAGAAATTCGTTTTTGACTGAAAACATGAAATGTGGAGAAATTGTTATTTGTTGTACCCTTGCGGCTTCGCTAATTTGATTCGCGTATTAAAGCCAAAAAACATTTTCAAATATGAAAAAGTTCCCCAAATTATTTGCAGCAATCGAGACACATTAATACGCGAAACGTCCGTTATTCCAGCTTTGTTCATCAGGCGAATGGGTTACTCTGATGCTAAAAAAGTCTTTTTCGAAGATAGAAAGGTTTGATGATAGCCGGTGCGTGGAAGGATCTGTGATAGATGGATCTATTCTTTCTATTTTTTTCATTTTTTCCCTTTAGACTTTATGTTGAAATGTTTCCTAGAGCTATTCCGTAGATTGAACGTTTAGATACGATTGTGAATGGTTAACTTTGTGTGAATATATATATATATATATATATATATATATATACATATATATTTTACGTCGATATTCTAGATCCACTTTTGCGCTATGTCTCAGAAACACTTACTTTTGCGCTCTCAGAAACACTTAGACTTGTGCATTCCGTACATGTAGTAATAGTCTCATCCTTATATTATTGTGTGTGTATATATGTATATATATTATATACATATATATGTATATTTATATATATAAATGTATGTATATATACATATATATATATACATAAATATATGTGTATATATATACATATGTATGCATACACACACATATATATATAAATTTATTGCGTTGGCATATGTGTACATATATGTCCGCACACGTGCGTGCACTTTGCGCGTGCAGTTGAAGTGAGCCGCATTGATTGCAGCCCCCTTTCAGACACGTGGAAGAGTCAGACATCCGAAAGTCCACCATTATTATTTTCTCGCTTTCTCTTCTGCGTTCTCCTTTCGCTCCAGCGTCCAAATGACTGAGTTGAAGTGGTTGGGTGTCTTCTCCCATTGTCGCTTTGCTCTCAAATTACCGCAGGCACCAAAATCAATCTCTCTCCCAGTCAGTGTCTCTCTATTTTTCCGCTTCCTTCCTGCGCATGCGCCCGCTTCGAGACGGAACCTTTGTTTGTTTTGGAGGAATGTGCGAATTGCGAGCGTAACTTCAGATCGGTGGTAAGGTCAGGTTTTTATTTATTGCAGGTTATGGTAGGATGTTTTGGAGGTTATGGTAGGATGTATGGTTTATACATAGTGGTGGTGTCAGGATGTGGTTTATGCACGGTGTTGATGTCAGGATATGGTGTATACATGGTGTTGATGTCCTTTCTTGCTGCGCCAAATCGATAAATGGTTTTGTTTTCATTTTTATTAATCTCACGGTTTATATGTATATATATATATATATATATATATATATATATATATATATATATATATATATATATATATATATATATATATATATTGTGTTATGAACTCAATGCTCGTCAGAAGGTTTCTTTTCGCCAAGGAGCAAGTGTTCAGTGAAGACCACCCTTGTGGAGCCCACACTAAGTCTCATTCGTACCCTGAGGATGCGGGAATAAACAATTCCACGAAAGCGCTTGGTACGGATTTTCTGATTTTTATTTTTCCATGGCTTTCGCTTATTATTATTATATTATATATATATATATATATATATATATATATATATATATATATATATATATATATACATACATATTATATATTACATACATATATATATATTATATATATATATATATATATATATATATATATATATATATATATATATATATATATATATATATATATATGCATGCACGTGATTACGTACAAGTATGGCCACACACGCCGATATCTAGAGAAAATATCACATTAGGGGAAACAAGCCACCCATCCCTATTTAGCGCGAAGAGTCGCTATAATTCCCTATCTGCCTCTTCCGAGGTCTCTATGGCGACTGCCGCTGACATCTGATTCGGGAATTCTGTAATCCAGGAATCAGATCCCGTCGTTAACCAAAGGGAATCGGGATTCTCATCATCAGCTATGCATACAATTATGTCAGGGCTGAGGGGTTAAAGGACCTTGGAATTCGTAGACGGCTGGGGATAACGTTCTGCTCGCACAGCAGTAATGCTGTGACTGTGCTGTAATTATGGCCGTGAAACAGCAGAATTGAATGCGTTGTTATGGGGTCATTAAATGGTTTGGATGATTATGTTGTCATCATTATTGTTTTTTATTATTATTCAGATGAACCCTATTCATAGGGAACAAGGCCACCGGTGGGGGCCATTGATTTGAAATTCAAACTTCCAAAGAATATGGTGTTGTTATAAATTATTATTATTATTATTATTATTATTATTATTATTATTATTATTATTATTATTATTATTATTATTATTATTCAGAAGATGAACCCTATTCATATGGAACAAGCCCACCACAGGGTCCACTGACTTGAAATTCTTTAAGCTTCCAAAGAATATTAAGGTGTTCATTAAGAAGAAGTAAGAGGAAGTAAAGGGAAATATAGAAAGAAGAGAGAACTCACTTATTAAAAAGAAAAAAAGTTATTAATTAATTAATAGATAAAAATGCATTAAAATTCATGTATTCTGAGAGAGAGAGAGAGAGAGAGAGAGAGAGAGAGAGAGAGAGAGAGAGAGAGAGAGAGAGAGAACACGCTTCACATACAAGCATTAATCATGCATTAAAATGCATGATTGGAAATGAGCCCATGAATGATAATTTGTATGAGATGTACGATACTGAGAGAGAATGAAAACAACGAATATTGGATAGTTGTTCCACTGTCATTCCTTGTCCTTCAAGCCTGGGCTAGATACGGTCACACAGTTGCCTTCCCACTGGTTATTTACCATTATTACCTTATTTATCATTATTACCTTAAATAAGATATCGTTTATATAACATAGAGTAAAATTAAAAGCATTGGTCTTACTCTAGAGAAAATTGGTTTTATATATATTTTAGAGAAAATTGGTTATATATATTTTAGAGAAAATTGGTTATATATATTTTAGAGAAAATTGGTTATATATATTTTAGAGAAAATTGGTTATATATATATTTTAGAGAAAATTGGTTATATATATATATATTAGAGAAAATTGGATACATATATTTTAGAGAAAATTTGTTATATATATTTTAGAGAAAATTGGATACATATATTTCCTGAATGTATTCAAAGCCTTCAGTTCCTTGTTATTCGCAGTGGGAGTGTATTATTTTTCTGAATAAAAGATATATATAAATATATATATATATATATATATATATATATATATATATATATATATATATATATATATATATATATATATATATATATATATATATATATAGAAAATGATAATGGAGAGGAAAGAGGGAGGGAGAGAGAGAGAGAACAAACGAACGCTTTTACTTTTCGTTCTATAAACCGGATTTAAATTGGGCAAAGTTTTTATGGCACCGGAAAAAACCCGAGAATTAATAGCAATCGACTTACAATATAAGCACCCAAAAATGAAAGGCCCTGTAAGGGGGCAGGGCCATCAGTGCACCTCACGCGGTGCACTGTAGGCATTACTCAAGGTTCTTTGCAGCGTCCCTTCCTTAGGCCCCTAGCTGCAACCCCTTTCATTCCCTTTTACTGTACCTCCGTTCATATTCTCTCTCTTCCACCTTGCTATCCACCCTCTCTAACAGTTGATTCATATTGCAGCCGCGAGGTTTTCCACCTGTTAAACCTTTCAACCCTCTCGACTCTCAATTTCCCTTTCAGCGCTGAATGACCTCATAGGTCCCAGCGCTTGGCCCGTGGCCTAAATTCTCTATTCCATCCCATTCCAAAACTGAAAGGAAATGAAGTGGAATATGTATGCCAGAATAAATTCTCTTTCCTCAGGACGCGCGAAAGAACATTCATCAGACAGAAATAGAAATACCTTTCTATTTAAGAGCGCGACTCGGCGAATTCAATTATGGGATAGATTTTCCAAGCCCCAAGGAAATCCTACACCCGGAATGTCGAGAGAGAGAGAGAGAGAGAGAGAGAGAGAGAGAGAGAGAGAGAGAGGTTTTAGGAGAAGTGATGGGTTTAATTGGTGCAGCACGCAATTTCTATTTATCTGCGTTGAAATTACGAGCTACCAATTTGGACGCGCTCTCTCAAATTCAGAGACGATAACGCGACGGGCGAACAGTTTGAGATTTAATGCCAATGATAAATGATGCTAAAAAACCAAAAAATGACCCGAAGTTTCTTCGGCGCAGTCAAGTTTTCTGTACGTCGTATAATCAAGGCCACCGAAAATAGATCTATCTTTCGGTGGTCTCGGTATAATGCTGTATGAACCGGGGTCCATAAAACTTGAACCACCGCCAGGTGGTGGCCTGGCCTAT
>NC_089776.1:8840417-8847917 GCF_040412425.1 Macrobrachium rosenbergii
ATTGGCGCACAAAGAGAGTGTGAGAGAATTACTATACATGTTGTCGTGAAGAGGAAACTTTCAAAAGTATGTTGATACAACAGTTGTACAAAAATAAATACCAATTTACCGGTTCCAGAGCCTCCTTTAGTTATTAAGTGAACGACGTTTTGATGTTATCAGCGTCATAGCCAAACAGCAACTGATATCGTCCGAGAGTGTGGCACGGTAAGGTCATAGATTATCTACAGAGCCAGGGGAAGGGGGCGTGGCCGAGTGATATTCTTATAATGCGTCGACTATAGTTACTCATTAGCCGCTTGCTTTAACTTTTTAACTTATCTTCTAATAGAATGTGTAATGATTTATTGTATGAAAGGCTGCCCGCACACGAGACACTTTTAGTGGAAAGCGGTGGGCCACTAATTGGTCAGCCACTTAGTGGCCAGCTGATAATATCAGCTTGTACAGTGGTGTAACCAAGAAGTAGACACAGTAGCCACTTCGTATCCTCTTTTAGTGTCGTCCGCTTTTAGTGGCTCATCTGTGGTCTTCCGTACAAAGTCAGGTATTCCATTTTTTATTTTAGTGGCTGGCCAATTAATGGCCGGCCACTTTCCACTAAAAGTGTCCTGTGTGTGGGCAGTCTTAGCTTTGAAGTCAGAATAACCTCGACAAAATATTTGCTTAGTTATTCTATCCATATGTGCAATTTTTCCACTTTAAAATCTGGTGGTATCTTTACCTGACCACACAAAGAATTTATCTTGGGATCGAGTCTTTTGACAAGTTATAAACACAAGTCGGGAACTTATCGCACACATATCACAAACATGTTGAAAATAAGTCGAAGACAGCAGGAGGAAAACGAATCTTTGGCAGATGCACGATAATCACATGAAGCACTACCAATAAGTCGTTGACTTGTATTTGTATATCAGTAGTATCAGTATTAAATCACCAAGGTCCCAGCAAATTACCATTACCTTCTCAAGCGCAGGGCTTAGATAAAAGACTGCAGTAAAATGTTATCTTTTTCAAGTTTTCTCTAGAGAGGGTCCTTTTATGAAAGTGCTAATTTGCATATTAAAAGAACCCGTCATCTTGTGGGGGTCACTTTTACTAAACCGCCCCGTGCCGACGAATCTTATGGAAGAAGAAATTTTCCACCTTTTAGTTTCCTGTAAAAGAAAACACTTTTGCCGGCTTTGTCTGTCAGTCCGCACTTTATTCTGTCCGCCCTCATGTCTTAAATACTATTGAGGCTAGAGGGCTGCAAATTGGTATGTTGATCATCCACCCTCCCATCATCAAACATACCAAATTGCAGCCCTCTAGCCTCAGCAGTTTTTATTTTATTTAATGTTAAAGTTAGCCATAATCGTGCTTCTTGCAACGATATAGGATAGGCCACCACCGGGTCGTGGTTAGTTTCATGGGCCGAGGCTCATATAGCATTATACCGAGACCACCGAAAGATAGATCTATTTTCGGTGGCCTTGATTATATGCTGTAGCGGCTGTACAGAAAACTTGATTGCGCCGAAGAAACTTCGGCGAATTTTTTACTTGTTTTTTAATGAAGATCTAAATCATTTTAGGATGCTGAGAAATCATGAAACTAACCATTATTGTTAATTTAGTTATTAATTTTATCGTGAAACTAGTGATTGGTAGTTGAGTTATTCATCTTATTTTATTTTGGAGGCACCCACGATATTTTAGCTCTCTCTCTCTCTCTCTCTCTCTCTCTCTCTCTCTCTCTCTCTCTCTCTCTCTCTCTCTCTCTCTCTCTCTCTCTCTTTTCCCCAAGATATTCGGCTTTGCATTCTCGACCACTGTCTTGTTTCCTCCAAAAACACCTCTCTCTCTCTCTCTCTCTCTCTCTCTCTCTCTCTCTCTCTCTCTCTCTCTCTCTCTCTCTCTCTCTCTCTAAACCTATGAATATACTGCCTTGTGTCACTGGATCTGTTGGTAACTCTGCCCTTATGTGATTTGCATATAAGGTAATTTGATTCCCTCAGATTCGACGTGGGCGCTACTTCCTGCTTGTGTCTTTGCTCTCTGCCAGGATTAACTGCTGAAGCAGATGACGAATCATTAAATTTAAAATACATTTCAAAATGTTGCTAGACCAGGGGTTTCCCGCCCCCTTTTTGTTCTTCTGTACCTCTTGGGCATTTTGATAGATTCCCGTGTACCCCTAAAAATTGAGGCTGAAAAAGAAAAACAATGAAGTTGATATTGTGATGTTCTTTCATTGTGAAATCTGTTTGTGTAGAGTAAAGCTTTGCCCACTAAAATGAGAGAAAAAAATAAGACGACATAGTGCAGTCTCAATGCAGAATATCTGGCGTTGCGCAGTACTTAGATCCAATGTACTCCCTGAAGAGTACAAATGTACCACTGGGGGGTACTTCTACCCCAGGTTGGAGACCCCTGCACTAGACATTATAAGTGGTCCTGACCATGGCTTAGTTATGTGTTCGTCTTTTTTTCATTGGAATCTAGATTTCAATTCACTTTTACCAGAGGAAACGAACAGACCTGATCTTGAATTTTGAAAATAATTTTCTCGGAGAGTTTAATAACAGGCCTGACGTCCTTCCATTAGTCTTTAACGTGGATTCAAATGTAACGGAGCGACACTAAGAAAATGCGAGTTTGCCCTTTAGCTTTTAAAGTCGCTGAGATCTTTAGTTGCTTGAAATAAGAAATCAAGTGACATATTTTATACGCGGAAGTTAATATTCTCTATACTTGAACCCCCGGTGATACTTCCAGTAATGATATTATCGAAAATCGCTGATTGAAACCTGAGACCTTGCAGTGCAATGTATAATTTCGCATGAGTGAATGATTCTCTACTTATTAGGGATTAGTTAGTTTCAATGACAGGTTAAATCTCTTAACACAATTCTGCTGGGACTCTTCCTCTAAGTCAAAACTATACCGTGACAATTACTATTGTTTTCATTATCAATATCACTACTTCATCCTAACACAGTCTCTCTCTCTCTCTCTCTCTCTCTCTCTCTCTCTCTCTCTCTCTCTCTCTCTCTCTCTCTGTTGTCCATTTAGTCTGGTTTCTGTGAAAACTCATAAAACAAATTAATGTAAAAAAAAAATGTTACAAAGTTAACCTATTTTACTCCTATTGTACCCTTCGCTACGTACATACATATATATATATGTTTATGTATTTATTTATATATATCATATATATATATATATATATATATATATATATATATATATATATATATATATATATATATATATATTTGTGTTTGTGTTTGTGTGTAAGGTATGTCTTTCTGCAATGATAATTCATCCACATGAAATCTAAACTCTTTGACGTAACTGTTTACACTCAGTACTGTCAAAACTTTCAAGATTATATGCCACTTCAAAAACAAATCTACGGTCGTCACTCTCCTCCTACCTAATCGAAATTCTGAAAGCATTTTTTCAGTCTTCGAAAAAAAATCTTCGAAAAAATCAAAAACAAAAATATTATTTGGAATGCCAATGAAATCACGGATATGAGATTCCCCTTTTTAAACCTGATAAAAAAAATTAAAATAAAAACGTAACTTTGAAGCTACTGTAGCACATTCTGTTGTATGTGAATACTACTCCCATCTGTATTTGGTCACACTATTCAGTGACCATCAAAAAAAAATTACGAGTGTCCTTGGCATCAAAAACCATCCCCACTTGATATGTGGGAGATTCGTTTGCCATCCTCGAAAAAGCTCCCATCAAAGTGACAATATTTTTTATTTTTTTTTTTACTAACGCCACCGACCACCATTGACATAGAGAATATATTTTTTCCATTTTTTCTTTTAAATTGAAACCTATTCACCATGAAGTACGTTCTAGTTCGCCAAAAAAAAAAACTTGACGGTGGCAGGTGTGTGACGATGGAACAAAGCCAGAGGTTGTCATAAAGTAGACTTCATTTTCATTTCATATATATTTTTTTAATGTTAATGAACTGATTCACGTACGGAACATCTATCGAAATTTTCATGTTGCTTTTGGTGTGCTATTCGTTCTTGTGTATCTGTATACACACACACACACACACACACACACACACACACACACACACTCACACACACACACACACACACACACACACACACACACACACACACACTTTCTATTCAGTTCTTTCCATTAGAAGGAGGGATGGCTCCAGATGGCTGAACTTTCTAAAAACCTTCAGTCCCCAAAATAATATTTTGGGATGACGTAGATACTACCTCTTTCCACATTACCACCCGAACTGTGATTCACTGCAGTCGACTATCCACCAGGTACATAATTCACTGCACAAATCAACACTGGCCTAATATTCTTCTCAGTGAACCAAACAGTGAATTAACAGGTTTGACCATACATTAATGGTGTATTTTTTTATATTATAATTTTCGGGTTATAATACAATATGAACAAATGCCTTCGAGCATTAATGAAAGCGATCCACGCTCTTCAGGACGCATCGTCTGATATGCAAAATAGCAACATGGCGACTTTGACTCTTGAGGAATCTCGAGATTTCAAAATAAAAAAAGAATTAAAAAGACGCCATTGAATAAATTATCCTTAATCTGCTGCCAGGTGTTGCAGAGATTACGGGATTTTACTTGCCGAAGATTGATTCCTAAGGATCCTCACTATATATATATATATATATATATATATATATATATATATATATATATATATATATATATATATATATATATTATATATATATATATATATATATATATATATATATATATATATATATATATATATATATATATATGTATGTATGTATGTATGTATGTATATATAAATACAGACACACACAACACTGACATCTATACGAAAACAAGAAACTACAACGCACCTACAATAAATTCCAAAATGTCGAGCCACAAAAGGAAGATAAATATAGGAGTTTCTTCGGCCCTTCGCGGCACGCTGACTGCAATAGAAAGCTTATTACATCTTATCCCATAAGAAGGTCTAAGCATCCAGCCGGAAGATAAAAGAAGGCGATAACAAGGGCCATCTTTAAAGGCCGCCGAAAATCGGCATTTTTTTTTTTTTTTTAAGATCACCTCCGACAGAATTTCCGGGTCCGAGGAAAAACGTTCGAGACTAACATTTTCTTTTTGAGACTAACATTTTTGTATTTTCTTATTTTATTTTATTTTATTTTATTTATCTATTTATTATTTATTTTTATTTTTTTGAGATGGATTACAGCAAACTCAGAATGATTTCGGTCGTGAGATTTAATGATTCTTCAAAAGATCAAGCGAAGATGCAATGTATGACCGCCCTAAAACAATGCTCGTTGTGTTTTGATAGTTCACTCACATCCTTATATGTTTCCATTTTTATTTGTTTATTTATTACTTTGTTCATTTGGTGTTTTCTAATAACAGATGTCTTCTTTCCGTATTTCCTATTTCCTTCTGTTACTTCTTACAGTTGAACACAATATTCTGTGGAAGCTTGAATTTCAAGTTAATTTATTTCAATTTTTATCTATTTATTCATTAATTTGTTAATTTATTTTTTTATTTTCTAATAACTGATCTCTTCATTCTGTATTTCCTATTACCGTCTGTTATTTCTTTCAGATGCACGCCATAATATTTTTTGGAAGCTTGAATTTCAAGTCAGTGGCCCAACCTGTGGTGGGCTTGTTCCATACAAATAGGGTTCAGCTTCTGAATATAATAATAATAATAATAATAATAATAATAATAATAATAATAATAATAATAATAATAATAATAATAATAATAATAATGATAATCTTTGGAAGCTTGAATATCAGGTCAATGGCCCCTGTGGTGGGCTTGTTCCATACGAATAGGGTTCAGCTTCTGAATATAATATAATAATAATAATAATAATAATAATAATAATAATAATAATCTTTGGAAGCTTGAATGTCAGGTCAATGGCCCCTGTGGTGGGCTTGTTCCATACGAATAGGGTTCACCTTCTGAATGACAATGTTCCTTTTAACTTTAGGTTTTAGGCTCCATTATACGAGTTGGACAAAAGCTATTAAACAGAGCTAAGCGGATGCGCCGAGACCTCCCTTTGTTTGCCGGAAAACACAAATATTCTCGAGGTATATATGAAGTTCTGTTTTGCAGAACGACCTTAGTTGTGTTGCCTTTACATCATAAATTCACATTTGCTGTCACAAAGCATCAGGAAATTATTCTCAAGATAATTTCCGGCGAGTAGGTTATTTAATTGTCAAATGTCAAGAGTCGAATGTTATAGTCATGTGCACCCCGTGGTCGCCTAAAATACCTAGTGATCAATTCAAGAAATCGCACACTTTTTCCTTCAACGTTTGCTTTGCAACACGAAATCTGTGTATCTTTCACACTTTTCAAGTATGAAAATGTTGTCAAGAGTGAAGATGTTTTCCAGAGTCAAAATGACTTCCAAAAATGTTTTGTACAGAGTCAAAATGTTTCCCAAAAATGTTTTCAGGAGTCAAAATGACCTCCAAAAATGTTTTGTGGTGTGAAAATGTTTTTCAAAAATGTTTTTAGGAGTTGACAAAATTTCCAAAAAATGTTTTCAAGACAATATGTTTTCAAGAATGTTTTCAGGAGCCGAAAATATTTCAAAAAAATGTTTTCAAGACAAAATGTTTTCCAAAAATGTTTTCAGTTGTCAAAATGTTTTCCAAAGATGTTCTTAAGATTCAGAAATGTTTTTAGGAGTTGAAAATATTTTCAAAAATGTTTTTCAAGAGTCAGAAGTGTTTTCAGGAGTTGAAAATGTTTTCCAAAGATATTTTCAAGAGTCAAAATGTTTTCATCACATGTAAGAGGTCAAGCCTTCTTTGACAATTGGCAATAACAGCAGAACAAACAACGGAAAGACGAGTGGGAAGTCCACGAATTGAATGAGGATGAGGAGAAAGGTGTAACATGTTCCTCTAAGCTACTTAGGAAGGAAGAGGGAATATTTTCCAAAACATTATGCAAATATAAAGGGTAAATAGCATTTGAGCTTCTGAATTGAAATTCTGCTGAATTGTAATTGTCTTGGAATAGCTGAATTTTGGTCTTCATCCGTAAATTTTGAGCGGCTTGCATTATTATGGCTTCGCAATTAATTTCCTTGCTGACATTTAAAACATTTTTCATCCAGCTTTTAAGAGTGTTGTTTGCTAGCTACGCAGAAGGTCAGTATATTTTCCATTCCATTTCCAACAACATCCCGCGGCGTGATCTAAACGATCAAACAATTAACTATTGAAAAACCTGCTAAATCCTGACGGTTACAAACAAAATGATTGTCAAATATGTTCCTCTTTCTATTATTCCGCGAAGCTTTGCAGCAGAGTCCTTGGTTGAAAGTTAACTGGGCGGGTTTATTTAAGGAAACCTGACATTCAGGATTAGCTGAAAGATGCCTCGCTCGTGGTCTGGGCGATGACATTCAGTTATTGATTCACTTTTCGGGTTTTCATTGT
>NC_089776.1:8852917-8922917 GCF_040412425.1 Macrobrachium rosenbergii
TTTCAAGCAATATCACATAACTTTGAAGGTCATTTTCGGTAACGATGACTTTCGTGCCTCAATTGTTCACAAATCACTGAGGCATTTTGAAATGTATTCTTCTTCATATTGTGCTCCATTTCCAGATAGCATACGTCAATATCAGAAAACCTCCAGTTATAGAGATTTCCCGTCGTTCATCCGGGAAACGAGTTGCATCTAAATCATTTACCGCGAGAATTCCAAATACCAAAGTTCATGCTGAGCATTTAGAGACAGTGATTCACCTTTAATTATATTGTACTCACTTCATGCAGTCATTTATTACATCTATTACAAAAGCTTGGGGCGTGATTAGCAGAAAAGATACTGCGCTTTCCTCAGTCACCGTAACTTTTAATTACTAGGAACCTATTGCTTCATTCTTCCGAATGTTAAGTTCAGTGAGTACTGAATTCTCCGATACTGTTGCAAAAAGAATTTTTGCACCGTGGGAATTAATTTGGAAGAATTACTATGCCTCGGTGCGTACCAGATACTTGTTATATAGTTAAATCTTGTTAAAACGTTTACTTTCATTTACAGAATAATGAAAGAGAAAAAGCGGATATTTGGTCATCACTTTGCATACTTTATCCAGTAATTCTCCGATTATAACCACTAGCTCTGTAAAGATTTGAGATTTGTATTAACTTTGAAAAATGCACAGTTCTGACTTTCATTTTGAGCGATAGACTGTGAAAACTGAACGATAGAGGATGGAAAATTACGCATTTGTAAATCTATTTGACTCCTAATAACGGTAGGCTCCGCTATTCATGAATATGCATTTCCTTTAATATGAGACGAGATATTCCCCCCCCCTTTTTTTCATTGGCGTTATCTAAAAGGATTATATTTTTCATCTTTCCGTTTTTGAGTTATGTAAATTTTTAAATTAAATTGCAATTTGGTTTGCAATTTTGATGGGTTTATGCAATAGTCGTTCACGATCACGCCTTAAAATTCAGTCTAAAATATTAAGTCAAGATGTTAGGAAATGATCATCATCCAATCATGTTTATCTAAACGTCATAAGGATAATGAGTACATATATATATATATATATATATATATATATATATATATATATATATAAATATATATATATATATATGTGTGTAAAGAGAAAATCAATGAGAAACAATGGAGTGCTGCAAGGCCTTTCGACTTATGGTCCTTTACTTAGCAGACTCTGCTAAGTAAAGGACTACAAGTCGAAAGGCCTTGCAGCATTCCATTGTTTCTCTTTCCTCCGTGGAATTTGTCTTTGTTTATACATGCATCACGTTCCATGTTTTCGTGATTCAGTAATATATATATATATATATATATATATATATATATATATATATATATATATATAAATAAACTGTTGCTTCTTTCTCAGGTATTATTTTGACGATTTAGTCTCACCCAGCAAACAGCGTCACATACTTGCATGTCAGGCCTAATACGGTGACGCATTCAGGCAAAAATAAAATCATGCAATCACTCTCCTCACGTGCACTGTTACAATGACCTCTCTCTGAATGTGACCTGCTTATTGATTGGGAAATGAAAGAATTATGTTAACTGCTACGATAAACTAATATAAGTGATTGGATTTTGAAATTTGAAATAGATAGACGGACAGACATCCCAAAGGAGAATACAGTATTGCAAAAATTCAGCATACTAATTAATATATATATATATATATATATATATATATATATATATATATATATATATATATATATATATATATATATATATATATATAATACATGTATGTGTGTATGTATATACATATATATACATAATATTTGTATATATATATTATATATATATATATATATATATATATATATATATATATATATATATATATATATATATATGAAGCTGAACGGTAATGATGAGAGAAAAACAGAAAGCAGAGATTATTATTAATTTTACTCTTATGGTCGTAATTCTTATTCACAGATTTTGCTTCCAGTATAAAACAAGATTTTATTGACCTTCGACTTTCATAAAGTAATTGAAAGCATTTCCAGACTGAGTTATGTTAAGAGCAAAGGAGGACGCGAAGTCAGTTTTCATGGCTAATTCCACAGTCCGGGTCTAGTGTAAGGAAATTCTTGACAAATCCTGAGGCTAATGATTTGTATAAGTTAATCTTAAGATGAAACTATTTGAAAAAGATATTTCAATAGTAGAACGACATGTTTCGAGGGATTTAAATCTTATGCTGATGAACAGTGGCTGTTGCAGAGCTAATAATAATGGCAGGATTAAAAAAAATTATTTTAATTGCATGAGTCCTGAAATGGAGAAACAAATCCACTGTTATATATGGGTAAAAATATATTTTTAAAAATAAATCTCCACAGAGCGCTTTCGGGAATCTGTTCGATTCCTCTTTCAGTCCAGACTGAAAAGGGGAATCGAACAGATTTCCGAAAGCTCTCTGAAGAGATTTATTTTTGATAATATTTATACCCGTACATAACTGTGGATTTGTTTCTCCAATGGCAATATTACTTATGACGAGATTAGGTTTATTTTTTTTTATCTTTTTTTGAAAGTCAAAATTTACAAACTAGAAAAGGATCTTAGGCGACTAGTGTAAGCGGCAATAGGTCAATGGTTCACTATCAAACTTTATAAGCAAACAGTGAGGTGAAGTGGATAACTGTCACCACAACACACCGATAATCTGAAACCCATCACCATACAACAACGGGTCCCGCAAGAGGGAAGTGCCGTCAGTGCACCTCATGCTGCGAACTGTAGGCATTACTAAAGATTCTTTGCAGCGTTCCTTCGGGCTTTTGCTGCAACCACTTCCATTCCTTTAACTGCACCTCCGTTCATATTCTCTTTCTTCCATCTTATTCTCCACCTTCTCCTGACAACTGATTCACGGTTTTCCTCTAGTTACGCCTTTCAAACCTTTTCACTGTCAATTTCCGTTTCAGCGCTGAATGACCTCATAGGTCCCAGCACTTGGCCTTTGGCCTAAATCCTATACTCTATTCTATGACCCCCATAATACCGCATTAAACTCTGCTGTTTCATGACCGTAATCACAGCCCAATAACCGCATTACCGCTGTGCTCGCCCAGCGTTCCAGTCCTCTGGGAATTACCAGACATTGTATGCATTCCTGATGATGAAGATCTCGATTCCCTGTGGTTTAGGAAGGTTCCTGATTACCGGCTTGCAAAATTCCCAAATTGGATGTCAGCGGCAGTCGCCATACGGACCTCGGAAGGCGTAGATAGGGAACCGTAGCGTCTGTTCGCCCGAAATAGGGACGGTTGGTGTGTGAGTGTTTCCCTAATGCGAGATTTCTCTTAATATAGACGTGTGTGTGTGTGTGTGTGTGTGTGTGTGTGTGTGTGTGTGTGTGTATCGATACAATAAGTAATTGTATGGGCATACGTGTATGTACACATATATACACTATATATATATATATATATATATATATATATATATATATATATATATATATATATATATATATTTTTATATATAGTATATGTATGTTATATACATATATATATATATATATATATATATATATATGTATGTATGTATATGCAAATACATGTATATATATACAGTATATATATACATGCATATATATATATGTGTGTGTGTGTGTATGTAGAACCAAAATCTTATGGAACAATATTCAGCCATTAAGCTTACGTAATCCCCAACAGTCTTGAAATTCCCTTTTCATTGCTTAGCATTAAAGTATGAAATCAATCCTATAATGTTAGAAATATTACTAATTCTCTCCTAATAAGACAATGTTCGCTTTTGTTTATGAACAGAGAACCATAAAAGCATAAGTATATGTTATTGGAAGACCGTAATTGCGCGCGTATTTACATACATAGAAACATTCATGCGTGCGTATTCATGTACGTGGAACCACGTTATGCCGTCCGGTGTCGGTAATTGGGTTTTAATGTAACGTATGTTTGGGGAATCATAAAATTACCATCAGTGACCTTAGATGCGTTCAGACTGCACAAGACAGTGGTCGAGAGTTCAAATCCGGATACCTTGGGAGAGAGAGAGAGAGAGAGAGAGAGAGAGAGAGAGAGAGAGAGAGAGAGAGAGAGAGAGAGATTTTGGAAGAAACAAGAGAGGGGTATTTTGGAAAAAACATTATAAATTTTGGAAAAATTATATATATATAATATATATATATATATATATATATATATATATATATATATATATATATATATATATATATATATATATATATATAGAGAGAGATATATATTTTGGAAGAAACAACCAAATTTTGGAAAAAAATTATACAGGGTAAGTCAAAAAGTTCCATATACAAATTGTTGAATGATGTATTTATATATATATATAATGAAACAACCCAAATACTTGGTAAACAATTATCTGTGATGTAGTGATCCATATAGACTTGTTACCTCAGTCATCCTCTTGTTAAACTGTGGTGTCAAAATCTGCATCACAAAAGTAACACGGAACCCATGGAAAATAAAAATTTTGAGATGAGCTAACATCAAGTTCCCTGCCCAAGATTGATTGGAAACCAGGAAAATTATTGAATGACTTTTACAACAAGTTTATGGAAATTCTTCTCCATCTAAATCAGTTGTTTATGATTGGAAAAATTTAAGGATGGTCTTCTCGACCAAAAAGACAATTAAGAGAGGAAATGACCATCGACTGCAAAAATGAGATGGAGATTTGGTGCAGAATCTAGTGAATGAAGATCGTCGGATTAACTATCTGATAAAATAATCTTGTAATTAAACTTGGGTAATATGGTTTGTAATTTTCAATTTTAAATGAAAATTTAGTCTTTGAACCTTGGTAATATAATTCAGCAGTTGTCCCAAAAATCTAGTAACTATTCAATCTGCATCAAAGAGTGAACTTTAATCTTGCAGTTTTAACGAAGATGGAATCAAATGAATCACAGTTTTAATTGACCGGTTGTTACTGGAGATGAAACTTGGAAATCCATCAATATGACCCTTTAACCATGGTAATATAATCAAAGCAATGGTTACCAAGAGGTTCAGCTTTAACCATGGTAATATAATCAAATTAATCTTTCAGAAGGTTGATAGGCAAATAGTGTTTTTATACATCAAACGGAGACCGAACATCATTGAAATCCACTTGAAGGACAAAAAATCACCGGGAACTATTTTGAACCCATTTTGCAAAAATTAAGACTGCATTGGCAAAAAAAAAAAAAAGTTGCAAAAAAATTTTGTTCCATCAGAAACAATGCTCCAGCACATTCATATGATGCAAGAGAATCCTGCGTTTGGTGGAAACTCTTCCACATCCTCCTGATAGTCCTGATCTTGCTCCTATCAGATTTTTAATCTGTTTTGAAACTCAAACGAACACTTATCTTCTTCTATAAATATGTCAGGTTTGAATCTTTGGATGCTGCTAAACATGCAGTTTCAACATGGTTTAATAGAAAGGTTAAATTTCTACAAACTGGGTTGCAGAGGTGGAAACAGCGAGAGAGAGAGAGAAAAGTGTATAGAGTTAGATGGTAGATATGAGAAAAATGATGTTTGATTTCCTTAAATAAAGAGTATATTGAATTTTTCCTGGAACTTTTTGATTCCCTCGTATATATATATATGTGTATATATATATATATATATATATATATATATATATATAGAGATAGATAGATAGAGAGAGAGATTTATTTATTTATTTATTATATGATATATAGAGAGCCATCAACTCTTGTTAAACTGCCCTCAAAACCTAATCACAAATAAAAGATATCTACAACAGAAAACTGAGATAAAATTTAAAATGACAATTTAACACCAGCCTTTCATTTATCGAAACAATGAATTTCAATGCACGGAATTTATTTAATCTAATTACCGAGATCAAGTTCATGGCTGAAAATGAGTTGACAATCTGACACAATTAACCATTTAACCAAGATCACATGAGCACAAGCATTCTCGCCAAAAATGTTCTCGAATTAACGAGAGCAGTAATGTCTTACATTTCGTTTGGAAACTGGAGATGGAGATGATTAGGGTGAATAACTATGTGAATTAGAGGTAATTAACTAACACAAGAAAATAATCTTGTAAATTATTTAACTTGAGTAATATGATTTGTAAGTGACACTTGAAATCTAGTAAATATTTAGTCTTTAACCTTGGTAATATAATCTCTATTAGTTGTAGAAATCTAGTAACTATTCAATCTTTAAATGGATTTATAATCCAGTTTATTGGGAGAATTCTAGTAATGTTTGTCTTTAATTATGGGTTAATCTCTATTAATACTTTGTAGAAATCTAGTAACTATTCAGTCTTTAACCATGGTAATATAATCCCTGTCAATTGTAGAAATCTAGTAAGTATTCAGTATTTAACCATGGTAATATAATCTCCATTAATACTTTCTAGAGAGTAAATGATACCTGTTTTGTATGTTTATGTATATTTCAAACGAAGAACGAACATCAGCTGAAATAGATATAAATAATTCGAGGAATTATTTTTGAACCCATCAGGCAAAGATTAAGATTCAGACACAAAAAATTAAGAAATTTAAAAATTCGTTTAATATCAATGGATAATTAGTATGATGCACTGAAATGCACACACAACACAAGTAAATGACAGAGAGATTACACCTTATCATATTAATAATCTTTTTATCCTATGTATGTAACAAAGGGCTTATAATTCTATAAATATGTAAGTGGTAAACATCTCACGGGATCGAACCGATGATCCCGAGAACCAACAACGTTCAGTGACTTCGGTTAAACCACCCAGCTATCAAGAACTGTTGATACCGACTGAGAGAGAGAGAAAGAGAGAGAGGCTAGAGGGTTGCAAATTTTTATTAGGTTGATCAACCACCCTAATCATCAAACATACCAAATTGCAGCCCCTGGCCTCATATGTTATATATTTTATTTATTTATTTATTAGAAATAATATACACCCTGGCATCAACTTCACTCTCAAGTCACCACCGGGCCGTGGTTAAAAGATATCTCATTTCAACCTCATACTACTATTATAACGACGATTTAACACCACACCATTTTGGGAAAAAAAGATTTTCAATGCACGTAATTTATTTAATCTTTTAATGAGATCACAGCCATGGCTGAAGAATGCGTTGACAATCTGACGAAGGATTTACCATTGAACCAAGATCACATGAGCTAAAATCCCGTTTTTACATTTGTCCCCATTTTTCCAAAGGACGTTGATGCTAAATGTTCACTCTAGAGAGAGAGTCCTTTTCTTCAAATTGTGCCATGGCAGACTGGTGGCCATGGACCTGGTTTTTGGTCACGTTCCATTGACATTTAGTCAGTTTAATAAAAATAAGCCTTAACTATATGTAAAATAAGAAAATAAAAGGTTTTAACAAAAGAAATAAAAATTTGTACCAGTCGGTGAAGGAAAACTTCGTCATGTTTGTCGAATGGGTTACTCATTGCGTTCCTTCACCTGTTTATGATCCAGAACTGGGTATGTATATATTAATACATAATTTTTTCAATGTTTGTCGAATGATCTGAAGTTCTTGACGGTGAAAAAAGTCACCTGTTTTTGTTGTTTGTAAAATGTAATAATATGACCTAGAAATTTAAATAAATGAATTTATCAGATCACTTCCCTGAATTTTTATACACAGACATTAAGTCAATTTACAAATGTTTTAATATCCAATTCTGTGCCAGACACTGACCAAGAGGAATACTTGGAAATGAAATCTGATTCTGGTATAAAGTGTTTGCAAAAATAACTCTCTGTACAGGACTTCTGTATATGTATATGCACCATACCCTAGAATTGATAAGCGTGGTAAAAACATCTCACCTTTCTCCTCCACTCACTTATGTGAACAGGCTTTTCTCCCAGTGACTTCAAATCAAACAAAAAGCAGAAAAGAGAGGTGGAGGATGACATGCGATGTGCCTTGTCCAAATTCTCCCCGATTTGATAAGCTTGTAGATATGCAAACAAGGTTGACATCCATCTCATTAGCTCCAGTCATCTGAACAGTGGTTACCAAATTGAACAGCAGCCCTCTAGCCTGCGTTGTTTATATTTTATGTTTCAAAATTAGAAATAATAGTACTTTAAAGACAATCATCAAAGTTCAGTCATTGATTTCTGGGCTTATTAAATTTAACTTTCTTGAAAATTTCTTAGATACATTTACCATATAATGCATTTATGAAAATTCTGTTTGAGCAAACTAAGAAAATGATCCATTTTTCCTTACCTTGATTATACCTGGTATCGTATGTTTTATTATGTTGGCATAATTTATATGCTTTCGAAGGGCAACTAAAATCCATTTTTTAATATTTGGAAATGCCTAAAGTTTCCAAAGCGGTCTGAAAAGTTTGAAGACCACTGGCGCTTAAGCCAATGATTTAATCTTCAAATGAATCGCTTAATCAGTGAATAGAACCATTAATCAGTTAAAACAACGATTAAATCAGTTGGAGTGAATGCCGTGTGAACTATTACATCCCTTACAGAATTAATAAGTGAAATGATGAAACGTAAAAATAATAATGAAAAATAAAAATAAACACTCTTTTGCACAGAGAAATGAACTGATCATTTACTGGTTTTTAAAACCACGTTTCATTTTTTTATGCTCATAAAAACAGACAATAATCAAATTGAATCTTCAATATTATTTTTATCCGGTCCAAAAGGAAACGAATATATTCAATAATTTAATTTCAACTTTTTGGTCGTGGTGGGGTGGGTGTGGGTGGGGGTGTGGGTGTGGGTGGGTGGGTGGGCCAAGTTTATTAGACTCGGTGGAAAAAGTTTCTCGAAAACAAATCCTAGAATTGAGTTTTTTTAATTCGTTTTTTTTTTACGTTTTTGGTGGTTCCTGTTCTCTTCCTTTTTCATAATATCCATATTTTATTTCCTGTCTCTGTGAGGATTTTAGTTCCGGTTTTATTTTTTAAATTTTATTTTTGGTGATTCTTATTCTCTTTCCTTTTCATCAAATAATCCAGATTGCATTTCCTGCCTCAGAGAATTTTTAATTCAGGTTATTTTATTTTTCTGTACAAGAAAACTACTGTGCCGGCTTTGTCTGTCCGTCCGCACTTTTTCCGTCCGCCCTCAGATCTTAAAAACTCCTGAGGCTAGAGGGCTGCCAATTGGTATGCTGACGATAAACCCTCCAATCATCAAACATACCAAATTGCAGCCCTCTAGCCTCTGTAGTTTTTATTTTATTTAAGGCTAACGTTAACCATGATCGTGCTTCTGGCAACGATATAGGATACGCCGCCACCAGGCCGTGGTTAAAGTTCATGGGCCGTGGTTCATACAGCATTATACCGAGACCACGGAGAGATAGATCCATTTTCGATGGCCTTGATTATACGCTGCAGCGCTGTGCAGAAAACTCGATTGTCGAAGACACTTCGGCGCATTTTTTACTTGTTTTTATTTGGTGATTCTTATAGTCTCTCTCTCTCTCTCTCTCTCTCTCTCTCTCTCTCTCTCTCTCTCTCTCTCTCTTTTTTAATAGAATCCAAATTGCGTTTCCTGTGTCTGTGAGATTTTCAACTGAAAGTTTTTCCTCTCTATTTTTGGTGATTCTTAATTCATTTCTTGTCATAATCACGATTTTATTTCCTCTCTCTCTCTCTCTCTCTCTCTCTCTCTCTCTCTCTCTCTCTCTCTCTCTCTCTCTCTCTCTCTCTTATGTTTTCTATTTTGAATTTTGAATTTCTCATCTATATGGCGGCATATTAGGTAATATTAATTAAGAAAATTACCTCCCCATATTTATTCCAGTTTCCAGCAACAAAAGTGCTAGGAAACACCAGCATGAAAAACACGTACTAAGAATATAAGAATAACGATACCCTTAATATTCATGAATACTAAGAATAGCGATGCCCTATGACACACCCTTAATATTCATGAATGAATAAGTCCCAGCATCAACAACAGGAGAGTAAGGTTAAGTACAAAGAGCTAGGGTAAATCTCTCTCTCTCTCTCTCTCTCTCTCTCTCTCTCTCTCTCTCTCTCTCTCTCTCTCTCTCTCTCTCTCTCTCTCTCAAATGGAATTACAGAGGAGGAGGTCATCAGTATATCTTTGTTACCCCAATCCCCAAAGGAGTATGTTTTGGCATTGGTCGTAAATTGGTATTGTAAGGGTTAGCTTATTTATTTATTTTTTTATTTTCTGTTTATTTATTTATTTGTGTGCTTTCGTGTTGGTCGTAAATTTTTATTGTAAGGGTTTGTGTAATTATTTATTTGTTCATTCATTTAAGTTTATTTTTTAACTTCCGTTGACCGTTGAAAAGGGGCGATGTATTACGAGCTATTTGTAATGAATTAATACTGTAACATTAATAACCATTAATAACCATGCGTAGGGTTCACCTCCTGCATAATAATAATAATAATAATAATAATAATAATAATATATTATTATTATTATTATTATTATTATTATTATTATTATTATTATTATTATTATTATTATTATTATATTGAACGAGCCCACCAAAGGGAGCCATTGACTTGAAATTCAAGTCAAGAAACTAGTAGATTTACGTTAATGAGGACAAAAGCCTTAGCTTACATTAAACGAAAATTACTGTGTATTGAACCTCTATTAACAATGACGCATGAGTTAAAACACATAAACCTTTTACAGAGAGAACGACCAATTTCCCATCCACAGCATTTGTGGCAATTGTTAACCAGAATTAGAACACACGTAAGACCCAAAGTGTCCGTTGGAAATGGGCGAAGGATCAGTCGACTCAATTCGCCGATGGAATATTGATGAAGCCGGGCGACCCTTTGTAGCTTAGAATGCCTTAATTCCGTCCCGCCCGCGTGACTGATAATGAAATAAGATGGTGATGTTATATGGTGATGGGAGGTGGTGTTGTACATGTATGAGTGTGGGAGGTTCGGCGCTGGGCGATGGAGAAATGCTGAATTGTTGTAGTCGGTTCAGGTCGTTAGGATAAATACAGTGGTGTAGGTATGTTGTCCTCTAATTAGTCTTTTAGCTCGAATTCATTTGAACAAATTTGAGTGTCTTGTTTTTACACACTCGCGTGCGCGCACTCGGGGGCACACACACACACACACACAGACACATTATATATCTATATATGTACATTTATATATATATGTATATATATATATATATATATATATATATATATATATATATATATATATATACATATGTATATATATATATGTGTGTGTGAAAATACAGAATTGTCTATTATTTATTTATTAATTTATTAATTTATCTGTTTTTCTAATAACTGATCTCCCCTTCCTGTATTTCCCTTTTACTTTCTGTTACTTTATCGAATGAACACCTTAATATTCTTTGGAAGCTTGAATTTAAAGTCAGTGGCCCCTGTGGTGGTGGGCTTGTCCCATATGAATAGGGCTCACCTTCTGAATAATAATAATAATAATAATAATAATAATAATAATAATAATAATAATAATAATAATAATTGTATATACTCCACCCTCGCCAAAAACCAACCTATTGGGAAGGAACTTAGATCACCCCCCCTCCCCCCAACCCCCGATGCGAAACGAGTATCATCCATAACGGTAATATCCGGATTTATCCGTAATTAGTCGCGAGTAAGCTTCGACAATTCGTTTCAGCCTCCCGCCACGCGACGTGAGGGCAATAAACCGGTTTCATAATAATCAAAAAGGGGAAAATCTCCCTGATTCGCCGTTCATGAAGATTCATTGGTTTCCTCAGAATGGCGTCGCTGCAAATCATTCTTGCGGGATGTCGCGTATCTGGAACGAATTAGGGCCGGAATGGGATTGTAGGGTTTAGTGGGTTTCTGTTTTCGTGCGTTGAAAGTATTATAAGTATTATTGTTGTTGTTATTATTATTATTTTTTTTTTATTGTTTTTATTATTGTTTATTATTATATTTATTTTATTACTGTTATATTGTTATTGTTTTTATTACTATTTAATAATTGTTATTAATTTTATTATTATAATTGTTATTTTTATTATTTAATAAATATATTATTGTTATTATTGTTATTTTTATTTTTTAATCTTTATTTCTAATATTATTATTATTATTATTATTATTATTATTATATTATTATTATTATTATTATTATTATTATTATTATTATTATTATTATTATTCCGAATGGGAATGGAATTGTAGGGTTAAGTGGCTTTCAATTTTTATGCACTGAAATTATTATTATTATTATTATTATTATTATTATTATTATTATTATTATTATTATTATTATTATTATTATTATTATTCAGAACATGAACCCTATTCATATGGAACAAGCCCACCGCAGGGGCCACTGACTTGAAATTCAATCCCCCAAAGAACAGGGACTGCATTTAAAAGAAGTAACAGACGATAACGGGAAACACGAAAAGGAAAAGCAAAAATAGATTTACGAAGCGATAAATAAACGGATAAAAATGTAAGTAAATTATTAAAAGACAAAGACGAAATAGCTGTTAACAGTTAACAGATTAGTTAATGTTGACAATATAAAAATCGTGGTCAGTTAAATAGAGCTTTTGTTAAACCATCTTTCAGAGATTCTTCTGTCATGAGCGTTGCAGAGAATGGTGATAGACTAGCGTGCAAGAATGACATATATTTCGACTTGATGCTTTGTCATGATAGTGGAGCACCGTTATTTGTCATTAGGCTCTACAGACGTTGCGGTATAGAGAAAGGTAGAATTTATATGTCAGTGTTTGCACGTTTGAGAATTTATATGTCAGTGTTTGCACGTTTGAGTAGATATCTAGATAAAACGGCTTACGTTGTGAAAAAGAAAAAGATATTTTCACACGTAATAAAGCTATCCTCAGTACTCTTCAGTGATTATATATATATATATATATATATATATATATATATATATATATATATATATATATATATATATATATATATATATATATTATATATATGTGTGTGTATGTATCTATATGTGTGCGTATGTGTATATATATGTATACACACACACACACACACACACACACACATATATATATATATATATATATATATATATATATATATATATATATATATATATATATATATATATATATATATATATATAGTATGAGATCCACTGGTCGAATGCGAGGGTTTCCTGTGAGAAATTCACGCCATTAAGATATTTCAATGTTTATTTGCTTGTCATCAATAAACTGATATTTCCACCAGTTCACAGGTGCCGTTGTATTATTTTAATGCTCACTAAATTTGTGCTGTATAATCAAACAATAGTATTTCCATCACAAATCAACTCATATTTTGCTGTTCACAGGCAGCGTTTTAATACCAGGCGAGGCGATTAGTTTTTCCATGTTAAGGTCAGTGGTTTTTTAGTTTTCTGTAAAACTCTTGTGCTGGCTTTGTCTGTCCGTCCGCACTTTTTTCTGTCCGCACTTTTTCTGTCCTCCCTCAGCTCTTAAAAATACCGAGGCTAGAGGGCTGCAAACTGGTATGTTGATCATCCACCCTCCAATCATCAAACATACCAAATTGCAGCCCTCTAGCCTCATCAGTTTTTATTTTATTTAAGGTTAAAGTTAGCCAAGATCGTGCTCCTGCCAACGATATAGGCTAGGCCACCACCAGGCCTTGAGTAAAGTTTCATGGGCCGCGGCTCATACAGCATTATACCGAGACCACCGAAAATAGATTTATCTTCGGTGGCCTTGATTATACGGTGTATCGGCTGTACAGGAAACAATCGGTCCCTGGTATTGATCAACTGGTCGTGCTGATTAACCTCTCGTATCAGCCAGAACTGACTTCCGTGTGGTTTACGTATAACGGGGAGATTATTATTATAGTAATCTTACGGATAGATTTTACTGTAATAATCTCCCTGTTATATTGTCTTCGGAACGATCAGTCATCATTCATCATCGATCGCAGCTGAAACATTGACTGGTATATTATTGATTTCTAAGATTCATTGAGGCTTTAAGGTTCTATTATCTAAAAGATTTATTTTAATCAAGTGTTTTATTCTGTTTTTATCACACGCTCTTTTTACTTCCTCATGCTGTATTTTGTAATAAAAAAACTGATAATTATCCATTACACTTAAATGCTTTATTTATTTATTTTTATTTTTTGTTTAAGCCCACGCGCTTGTCACTTCCTGAAGCAGGATTTTATGATATAAAAACTTATATTATATATATATTAAAAAACTTGTATTATATTAATCGTATTCATATCAGCAAAGAATAAAAACACAATGCAGTCGACATAATCTGCGCAGCTTCCAATTGTTGCGGAATCAAAGCGTTGCGAAATATATTTGCGTTGCACAGAATTTAGCAACTTTGATTCAGATTTTTCTCTTGCGCTATCTAATTCGCCATTCTGACACAGCTAACGTTATTGCTTTATATATATATATATATATATATATATATATATATATATATATATATATATATATATATATATATAAAATTCTGACTCACATCAGGTTCCAACTTCTTTTATGACTTGTATGGCCTAGTGGGCAGCGCCCTTGCCTTTCAATTGAAAGACTTGGGTTCGATCCTGATGTGAGTCAGAAATGTATTTCAGTTCCACACGTGATTGTGTGTTGCAAGAATATATGAAGTAATTCTGACGTCCGTAGCAGGGTTCGAACCCGCATCCAGAGTATCAGAACGAGGTCACGAGAAATATTATGTGTTATATTCTGTATTCTAAAGTGTGTGATGAGTGCCAAAAGTGCACTGTAATTCCTGACTACCTGAATTCCTCTGTGATGCCATGTTGTTTTACCAATTCCAACTTCGCGATTTAAAAATAAATATGGAGTAATGTTAAACTTTCTCTCTGCGAAGTGCAATTAACTTTATGGTATCCAAATCGCTCTCGGGAAAATGAAATTGTTGCTCCGGATGAGTGATTGCACCGGGAGTGATTGAGACTGTTGCAGAAGACTTTCAATAAAAACAAGGATTAAAATTTATGAACAGCCTAAACTCGAACCAACTCTGCCCGGCTCAATTCAACTATGGTCGACAAGTTCTGTGTCCGTTGGAGTGTAAGAAATTTATTTTTCGGAGTCATATTCAAAGTCATGTCTGGCATGAATGTATGAGAAGGCCTTGAGAGAATTTATTTGTAGGTCAATTAAAACACTAGTAAAGGTTGAGTACAAAAATGTATAAATGTTATGATTTATATTTATTCGACTGGATTTCCCATTGTTCCTCTTAAACTTTCTCAGTGCCCGTACTCCTTGGTATTTCAGAAAATGCTCTCGTACCCCTATCCAGTATAAATATACAATAAAAAAATATGAAAACAATTATTGATACAAACCTTGATGAGAAACTCTTAGATGTACCATTGCGCTGGTTATCATGTCTCGTACCCCAAAGGTTTAAGGTTTCGTACCCCTTGAGGGTACAGGTACCCCAGGTTAATAACCACTGCTCTAAGATATTAACTTGAGTTAGTAAATTCATGAACTTCAAGAATATTATCAGTTACCTCATCCGTTCAACGAGGTACCATTATAGGCATTTTAAATAGTTATTGGAGATGTTTAATAGTGTAGATGAATGCGAAATTTAGCTTATTACCCATCTCTAATCTTTGTCTTCGTCAGTTCCATCTTTATCTCTTTTCTCTGCTTATTAGTTCCACCTTTTTCTTGCGGAACTCATCAAACTTCATCCCACGTGACCATCAATGAGAGAATGGGATAAGGGAAGGTTGACGAAAATGTATTGGGAAAATAATGGGGTGGGGGCGGGTGAGAATGGGGTGTGGGGTTGGGGGGTATAGAGGAAGATTACAGAAAGGTGGAATATGGTTTTGTCCGAGTAAAATCCCCTTCGTATGAGATTTGTTGTTCGTCTTAAGATGTTTTTTAAATAATTTTGATGGCATGGGCGTAGCATTCCTTGTATGTAGGGGTCAAAATTAGTGTGTGTTTGTGTATATATATGTGTGTGTGTATGTTATCTATATATTCATATGTATCTCGATATACTGTATATATATATATATATATATATATATATATATATATATATATATATATATATATATATATATATATATATATATATATATATATATATACAGAGTATAATAAGCTTCCAAAGATTATTATTATTATTATTATTATTATTATTATTATTATTATTATTATTATTATTATTATTATTATTATTATTATTATTATTATTGTTGTTATTCAGAAGATGAACCTTATTCATATGGAGCAATATAATATAATATTTTTATTTCAGCATAATCATTACAATATTTTTCTTTCAACACAATCTTTATAACATTTTTCTTTCAACATAATCATTATAATATTTTTCTTTCAACATAAACTTCATAATATTTTTCTTTCAACGCAATCTTCATAATATCTTTCTTTCGGCATAATCACTGTAATTGCAATTAAGAGTCACAAGCAACTTCAGTCAGTTCCTTCTTGTTAACAAAGTTATACCATCATGATTTTCATATCAATTTTTTTCCAGTTGAAGAAACTGGAACAAAAAAAAAGTTCGTAACGTCTAATTAAAACTTTGTATACGATTAATCATTTCCAAAGTAACGAGTTTCATTTATAGAACGGAATAGAATGTAGAATTCACGCCGAAAGCCAAGCACTGGGGTCTATGAGGTCATCTAGCACTTTAAAGGGGAATTGACAGTAAGTAGGTTTGAAAGGTGCAACAGGAGGAAAATCTCGCAAGTTGCACTGTGAGACAAGTGTTAGAGAGGGTGGAGAGTCAGATGATAGAAAGGGAATATGAACGGAGGGACAGTAAAAGGAATGAAAGGGGTTGTAGCTAGGGGCAGAAGGGACGCTGCAAAGAACCTTAAGTGATGCCTGCAGTGCACCGCATGAGGTGCACTGTAGGCATATATATATATATACACATACATATGCATTCATATATATAAATGTATAGTTTATATATATATATATATATATATATATATATATGTTGTTTATATTTCTATTTTTTACTTTTTATTCTTTCTTATCTATTTTTATCATTCTTGCTTTTATTATTTACGATTATTATAGATACTGGAAGATTTTGCTCGCCGTCGTGATAGTGATTTGAAGTAAATAAAAATAGAAATAAAAAAAATAATACAATTGTAATATATATATATATTACAATTGTATTTTTTTACTGTATATATATATATATATATATATATATATATATATATATATATATATATATATATATATATATATATATATATATATATATATATATATATATATAAATTCATTTATCGTAGATAGAGACAGAACTCAGCCTGGCTCATGAAAACGCAGTAAGATTTATTTCCAGTGTAAACGAAAAGTCAAGAGAGAGAGAGAGAGAGAGAGAGAGAGAGAGAGAGAGAGAGAGAGAGAGAGAGAGAGAGAGAGAGGATGAAGCTATAGGAGGAGAAGATCTCTCTCTCTCTCTCTCTCTCTCTCTCTCTCTCTCTCTCTCTCTCTCTCCCCACCATCGCATCTTTTTCATTTATCTTCTCCACCAAAGCCACAGATATATCTTCTGCCCCTTCAGCGTTGGACCGACTCATGAATAAATAAAAGATTGAGGCTCCCCGCGATAAAGAAGAAAAAATGTATTATTTATATCAGGTTTTAGATAAGTAAAATGTTGCATACGAAATAGGTAGGAGTAGAAGGCTTACTTATGAAAGTATTATGACTAGTTTATAATTTTTAGTGCACGGTAACAGAGAATACAGTTCTACTGCAGTCAGTCTTACCTATGACAGGCTAGGAACATACTAAAAAAAGGGGGCGGGGGGCTTTTCTAGGATCTTCAATATAAAGTATCACCGTATGGGGGTAGTGTCGTCTGTGCACCTCGGGCGGTGCACTGTAGGCATTCCTTAAGGTTCTTTGCAGCGTCCCTTCCTTAGGCCCCTAGCTACAACCCCTTTCACTCCTTTTACTGTACCTCCTTTCATATTCTCTTGCTTCCATCTTGCTATCCACCCTCACCTAACAATTGTTTCCACAGTATTTTCAGCGCTGAAATGACCTCAAAGGTCCCAGCACTTGGCCTCTGGAATAAATTTTATAATTCAGTTCCCCCTTTAATAAGCCTTTTTACAATTTATTTTTACAAAAGTAAATATGAAAAATTAAGTGTCCATTCAAGCATGGAATCAAGTACAAAATTGATTAAACATTCTGAAGAAACTCAGCAATATCACGGAAGAGACACTCAATCTATCATGAGGATTTGGGCTGACGGTAAATATCCGGAGCCGATGTCTTTTTAACCAATGGCTGGTGGGCAACACGACCCTCCGCCAATCACGAGTACACTCAACGACATCGGCTGGTGGCATTTACCGTCAGCTCCGAAAGCAGAAACAAGAATCAAACACAGACTATTGTAACCCAAGTCAGATGCTGAACAACGAACGACCTAATTCCTTCTATCAGATTGTCCCTAATCTCGCTTCAGGCGGGGATTAACATGATTTTCCTGACCGGGGTCCGTGTTTATGAATTAGAGCTGGGCTTATCATTTCATAGGTAGCGCCGTGATAGCAATTGCTCCTGAGTTATGGACGTATTGGTACATGATCGCTTAGGAGAAGGTATTTCCTCTTGCCATGAAGGTGACTAAAAATGTTCGCTTAGTTATGAGGGACGAGGGACCTAATTATATTTGTCTCTCTCTCTCTCTCTCTCTCTCTCTCTCTCTCTCTCTCTCTCTCTCTCTCTCTCTCTTTATGTATATATATATGTATTTTATTTTATATATATATAATGTATTTGTTTATGTATATATATAAATTATGTGTATATATATATTCTATATTCATATATTACATAATATATATATATATATATATATATATATATATGTATGTATATATATATAGATATCTATATATATATATATATATATATATATATATGTTTGTATATATATATAGATATCTATATATATTTATATATATATTATATGTAACTATATATATAATTAATAAATATATTTATACATATGTATATATATAAATATACATATACATATATATGTATGTACATATATATAATAAATATATATACAGTATATATATATGTATATATATGAATGTCTTTTCCTGTAATACTACAGTGTAATATGAAAATAAGAAGGCCCATAAAACACTATTTAAACGTTGAAACCATATATTTCGGGCACTTGTTTCTGTGCCCCTGTTCACTGGTAGAATATGGACAGGTGGAAAGTTACAATGGTATATATACAAAAACATGAAGGTGTGGCCTTGGGCCTCCGATGTTTAGGAGGTGGCGTTTCTTAGAAGGAGGAGATTGACCAAATTCCCTAGTGGTTTTGGCCTCATTAGCTCCCGTTTGGCGATGGATCTGGCGGTCGCGTTTCTTGGGTCATCTTCTTCAAAAAGGGTGCGAGGATTAAGGTGTCAATGGCGTCCGATTTCCAATGTCCTCCAGACAGGTTCATATTGTTGGTTTGATTGATGATAGCAGATTCCCACCTTCGCTGTCTCCTACATTCATTTCTTAAGCTACCACGACGTCTCCGTAAAAATCATGGTAGGTGCAACCTATTCCTCAGAGGACTTAGGATATGTTCAAATGAGTACCTGGATCAAGAATTTAACACGATCCGCCAACACCTAACGCAACTGCTCTATCCACCACACATTATCGAGAGGGCTATTAATAAAGCAAATAAAATATACTACAGAGGTCCCACTCACAACAGACAAATAGATTTCAACAACAAAATAAAGCTTCCATACGATGAAAACATCCAAAGGCCACCGAGCAACTCAGTTCTGATAATCCTTTCATTTTCCATTATCCCAAATCCATCGGGAGTTCGCTCGTTAACGTATACTTAAATAACAAAAAGGGAAGAAGCCGGGTTTACAAGATACCGTGTAGTAATTGTCATGACATTTATGTAGGCGAGACAGGTAGATCGCTCTCGCAAAGAATAACAGAGCACAAAAGATCAGTACGTTACGCTTCGGAGAGTTCGGGAATTTTCCTACATATTAGAAATACAGGGCATGTCATTAACTGGAGTGGGGCGGAGTTGGTTTTCAAGAGTAGCTGTCCGTACAAAGAAAGATGCTGGAATCTGCTATCATCAATCAAACCAACAATATGAACCTGTCTGGAGGACATTGGAAATCGGACGCCATTGACACCTTAATCCTCGCACCCTTTTTTGAAGAAGATGACCCAAGAAACGCGACCGCCAGATCCATCGCCAAACAGGGAGCTAATGAGGCCAAAAACCACTAGGAATTTGGTCAATCTCCTCCTTCTTAAGAAACGCCACCTCCTAAACATCGGAGGCCTAAGGCCACACCTTCATGTTTTGTATATATACCATTGTAACTTTCCACCTGTCCATATTCTACCAGTGAACAGGGCACAGAAACAAGTGCCCGAAATATATAACGTTTAAATAGTGTTTTATGGGCCTTCTTATTTTCATGTATATATATATTATATGAAAAACGCTGGATTCTCCATGAAAAAATATTATAAAGCACTTTTCCCATGTCACTGACTACCATGATAGACACCGCTAATATTGCAGCAGGCCTTTTTTGTTTTTCTCGAAAATGATGACAAAAGTGGTTCAAGATGATGAAAAACCCATCAGGCCTCATCAGCGCAGTTATTAATGCTCGTCACCCGGTGCTTCGAACCTTAATATATTCATGAACCCACGTTAAACGGGAGGATATTACGTTGTTTAAAAAAAAAAAAAGTTAAAAATGCGCCGAAGTTTCTTCGTCGCAATCGAGTTTTCTGTACAGTGTATAATCAAGGCCACCGAAAATAGATCTATCTTTTTCGGTGGTCTCGGTAGAATGCTGTGTCGTTGCCAGACGCACGATTATGGGTAACTTTATCCTTGAATAAAATAAAAACTATCGAGGCTAGAGGACTGCAATTTGGTATGTTTGATGACTGGAGGGTGAATGATCAACATACCAATTTGCAGCCCTCTAGCCTCAGTAGTTTTGAAGATCTGAGGGCGGACAGAAAAAGTGCGGACGGACAGACAAATAGCCATGTCAATAGTTTCCTTTTACAGAAAACTGAAAAGGGTTTACAGTATGTAATGGCAAGTGTTGTGAGTAGACAGAGTCAAACGGATAGAAATACACACTGAATATAAAACGTCCTTTTGCATGGTTTATTATTATTATTATTATTATTATTATTATTATTATTATTATTATTATTATTATTATTATTCAGAAGATGAACCCTGTCCATACGGAATAAACCCACCAAAGGGGCCACTGACTTGAGGTTCAAGCTTCCAAAGTGTGTGTTGTGGAATTCCTCTAAAATAGAAGCATTCAGTGACCACTGCGTGAGAATACCGACCATTTATTTGGTATATTGTAATGTATGTAACGTTTGTAAACATTTCTTGACGGAGGCTATGAGGAACAAGAGCCATCTGTGGGAAACGTTTTTGACGTTATATGTTTTCGACGTTCATGTGCGTTTCTTTAATAGCAACTTATAGAAAGGAATTATAAATTATGTACCAGTTCTAATGAGATATATGGAAAATATCTGATGTGGATGAAATGTTTCCAGTGCATGCATTCTGATTATTATTTATGGCTGTTATTCATAATGAACATACATTTTTATGGAAAAGATATGGACGAAGAATGGTGATAAAAAACAGAAACAAAAACATTTCCCCGAAAATACCCCGAAAGTAGAAGAAGGGAATATAATATGAAGGATAAATATGACAAGGGACTTTTTTTTTTCAAGGGGACTTATTTGCATACATCAACATAACCTTATAACTTAAGACTTTATTTATTCATAGGCTGCTCCCATGCTTAAGGGCGAGAGTTACATGTCAGCCAGTAAGGGGAAAATATCACGCATATAAAGGTAATATCAATGCATTTCTCTTAACATTTTCTCCCGTAGAGGGCTAGTGATGTCAGTGCATCTCATGCGGCGCACTGTGGGCATTACTAGCTTTAACCCCTTTCATTCCTTTTACTGTACATCCGTTGACATTCTCTGTTAACATCTTAATTATTACCCTCTCCTAACAATTGTTTCATAGTGGCCTAAATTCTTTACTGTTATCTATTTATTAACTTATCGGTAGCACTTATTCTTTGTGATTTCCACTTGTCTCCCTTTTAAATAAAATTGTTTAAGATTTTAGATTCTAGTGCGCTTAACAGCTGCTACACAAATCTTCAAATAAAAGGAGTCACTCAGATTGAAATGAATGAATCTCCAGTCGAGTAAGCCTTTATTCCCTTTCAGGATTATAATTATTTTGATTTAATTTTATTTTGTTTTATTTCAATTTTTTTATTACCATTAGAGCCCTAATAGCTAAGGTACCCCAGGCCCATGAATCTCCAGTCCGATAAGCCTTTATACCCTTCTAGTATTATAATTATTTTCATTAAATTTTATTTTATTTTATCTCAATTTTTTTTTATTACCATTCTAATAGCTAGGGTATCCCAGGCGCCTGTTGACTCGTGCATCGCTGACACTGGTATCAGAAATATGCTTCTTAAATATGCTGTTGATATTCTTAAGATTGGAACAGGAAGAACAAGGTAGGGAAAGTATCGAAGAAGGCCCAGGAAAGAAGACTACTAAGGTGGTTTGGTCATGTCATGCGGAGAGGAGAAGATCGTGGCTGTAAAAGAGTTATGAGGGAAAAAAAGTATACCTTAGTTTAACCAGACCACTGAGCTGATTAACAGCTCTCCTAGGTCTGGCCCGAAGGATTAGATTTACTTTACGTGGCTAAGAACCAATTGGTTACCAAGCAACGGGACCTACAGCTGATTGTGGAATCCGAACCACATTATAGCGAGAAATGAATTTCGATCACCAGAAATAAATACCTCTAATTCTTCATTGGCCGGTCGGAGAATCGAACGCGGGCCAAGCGGAGTGCTAGCTGAGAACGGTACCCACCCGTCCAGTGAGGACTGTAGAGTTATGAAGAGCATAGAGGTGGAGGAGGGAAGGAGAAGAAGAGGAAGGCTAAAAATAGTTCAGACGGAAGGATAAAATAGCGAATGTCATGATAGAGAGAGGTCTAAGAAATCAGGATGCGCTGGACGGATGAACGTGGAGAAGGCTGGTAGGAAACAGCGACCCCGTCTAGAAACGGGCAAAGCTGAAGACAAAGAAGAAGAAGAAGAAGAGGAACAGGAAGAATGATAATAACAGGTGAAACAGTACAAAGAAGCTCCCTAACATTACCCAACGCGGCTACCAAGTCAAGGATTCGACGACCACACATTTTGTGACGCCACTCTAAATAAGATCATTCAGGCGGTCACGGTGCCACGTGATATGACACACACATATATGTATATATATATATATATATATATATATATATATATATATATATATATATATATATATATATATATATATATGTGTGTGTGTGATTCAACGTGACCAGGTCAAGTGATATATGTAAATAAGTTCATTTTTTCTACATGACCCGCTTTGTACCACTCTCCGTACCCTAAATACCAAATTTGAATACTGTAATATCAGACCAGTGATCTTCAATTTTTACACGCTTTTAAACATTTCAAGCCGTGACCAAATTAACATGGTTGCATCAACCTTATTTGCATACGAATGGACATCTATTTAATGACTTTAATTTGCCTTCGTGTGTAGATGATGCTTTCAAAATATGACTAATTGTCCATTAGTTTTTTTGGAGAAATTCGTTTTTAGGTTTGAAGCCAAATGTAACATCAGAGCTTTCTCACGTAATGCTGACGTCGTTCCACATCTGTGGTAGCAAATAGCACTCATGGTTATCACACTATAAAACATGATTGGCCTGCGTTTACCTTCCTACTCACTCATACACACACACACACACACACACATATATATATATATATATATATATATATATATATATATATATATATATATATATATATATATATATGTGTGTTGTTTTGGCATATTTTCTCTCTTATGCAGTTCCTATTGGAGCCAGTGGCATTGTTCGTAGATGCTATATTTTTATCAAGACTTTGAATCATTCTATACTTCTTTTTATATTCTTCTTTAGTCAAGCTTCTCAGGAATAAGGAAAAAATATTCAACTTTCTTTCCATTTACTTATTCTGGCCGACGGACCGTTTCCTCGCTCATCGGCGACGTCTTCAGGAATAAATTATAAGTTGACATACAAGGTTTTTAGTTTTCTGTAAAAGAAAGCTATTGTGCTGGCTTTGTCTGTCCGTCTGCACTGTATTCTGTCCGCACTTTTCCTGTCCGCCCTCAGATCTTAAAAACTACTGAGCCTAGAGCGGCAAACTGGTATGTTGAACATCCACCCCCCAAATCATCAAACATAACAAATTGCAGCCCTCTAGCCCCAATAGTTTTTATTTTATTTAAGGTTAAGTTAGCCATAATCATGCTTCTGGCAGTGATATAGGATAGGCCACCACCGGGTCGTGGTTAAAGATTCATGGGCTGCGGTTCATACAGCATTATACCGAGACCACCGAAAGACAGATCTATTTTCGGCGGCCTTGGTTATACGCTTTAGCAACTGTACAGAATACTATAGGGCCGAAGAAACTTCGGCGCATTTTTTACATGTTATTACTGCATGCGGACTTTTAAATTTTAAACTTTGCGTCATTTGGGGTCTGGATTTCAATTGGTCGGCGGGTCTTATTCCCTCGCAGATGGTCTACGGGGCATTCCTGGCGCTCCGTAGGACGCGCTGTATGCCGTGGCTAGCAGAAATGGGCTTGGCTAAAGGCGTGCTTCCCGTCTCCGGCCGATAGTCTTGATTTGCTTCGCTGTCGGTAGTCGTGTTCAGGGGTGTTCTGTCACTCGTATCTCCCTTCGGATTCTCACGGATGTCCTGTGGTTTCCTTGAAGAAGGTAGGATGGAGTCCGTGATCCTCTGTATATTTAGCACAGGTCGTTGTTGATTTAGTCTCACAGCTTCTGCTATTTGCAACCTGTGGAACTGGACGTGTATGCTAGCAATATTAAAAAGTGGTGTTTGAGCAAAGGAAAAATATGAACAGTCTAAACATGGAACTTAAGAGATTAGTAGCTAAATAGACGACGACAGTAAAATTGATGTGAAAAATGGCTTCGTAAATGTGACAACAGAAATTTCTGCCGCAAAATAATAATAATAATAATAATAATAATAATAATAATAATAATAATAATAATAATTCTGGCATTTATGATATGTTTAAAAAGATTAAGAAGCTCGTATTTTGTTCAAACAGTTCTCCCTTTAGATGAACCTTTTCATAAAAGTATAAGATTTATGTATGTAAAATAGAGCAATTTTTATTCAATGGTTAAGATATTATATACTGATTCGTGTAGATTAGAAATCTTTCAGTAAGTAAAGCACTTAAACTTGCACTGTATATCAGCATTGCAAATTAATTGACATTGACATATAAATAAAATTTGCAACAGGAACTATGATTGAACCATTTCTGCAATTACAAGAATTTCGAATAAAACTGAGATTTCCCGTTCAAACACTCATATTTATTTTCTAGATTTATTGTCCAGAATGCTTTTCAATGTGTGAAATTTTTAAGCGTTTACGAAGACTGTTTTCTACGTGAGGGTCGAATGAAAAGAGATATTTGAAATAAAACTGAAGTTCCCAGTTCAAACACTCATATTTATATTTATTTTTTTAGGTATATTATCCTGAAAGCCTTTCTGTCTGTAGAATTTTTGAAAGTGTTTATGAAGACTGTTTCTCACGTGAGGTTAAATAAAAAGATATATTTCAAATAAAACTGAAGCTCCCTATTCAAACACTCATATTTATATTTGTTTTCTGGATATATTATCCCGAATGCCTTTCCGTCAACAAAATTTTTAAAAGTGTTTATGAAGGCAGTTTCCTACAATGAGATATAAATAAAAAGAAGAGATATTTAGCTTGTAGGTAATCAATGCGACCAGCAACAACAATCTTGGCAAAAAACACCTTCTCTGCCAACCCAACCCATTCGCAAGCTCCGGCAAAAATCATGACACCTTTATCTTGGGGCCGGATCTGTCAGTCCTCCTTGAATGTCACGAATCCATAAATAGCTCCAACGAGCGAATGCTGCTCATCCGAGGTCTCGGAAATGGCTCCATCAGCGAATAACAGAGGCGACTCTCTCTCTCTCTCTCTCTTTTTTTTTTTGTCGTCCTTGTGAGTCCAAATGAAATCTTTAGAAGCAGCTACAATAACCAATGCATTAGACACTGTTTGATCTTCGGGATATTGCCTGCATAAGCGATGGTAAATACTGTTGACCTAAATAGATAGAATGAAAGGTATTGCATATCCGATTGTTATGTCAATTGTGGATTATAAGAGAGGCCCTCACCTGATTTTGATTTGAATGGAGGGCGTCAATAATTCCACCCCCCGTAGCGTGGGTTAGTGCCGTCAGTGCACCCCATGCTGTGCACTGTAGGCATTACATAAGGTTCTTTGCAGCGTGCGTTCCTCAGGCCCCTAGCTGCAACCCCTTTCATTTCTTTTACTGTACCTCCTTCCATATTCTCTTTCTTCCATCTTGCTTTCCACCCTCTCCTAACAATTGATTCATATGCGACTGCTTTGAGGTTTTCCTCCTGTTACACCTTTCAAACCTTTTTTTTTTTTGTAAGTTCCCGTTTCAGCGCTGAATGACCTCATAGGTCCCAGTGCTTGGCCTTTGGCCTAAATTCTATATTCTATTCAATTCAATAATTCCACCTGACTAAAATTTACTTGAGATTCAGACATAAAGAACAGTGCAGAGAGATAAATTTGACATTATTGCTGGATTTGTGAGAAATGTCAAGGACTCTTATAAAAATCTTATTAGTCTTTCATTGATGTTTCAAAATATCAATAAAAATTTTTACTGTTTATTGCAACGTACGTAGACTGGTTTTATTCAGCTTCAACTGAGACTCGACGAGTTAAAAAAAAATACTTAAATACGGTTTATATATATATATATATATATATATATATATATATATATATATATATATATATATATATATATATATATATATATATATATATATATATATAGAGCCAGACTTCATATTCTTCAACGTACGCAAATAAAAAGTTTTAAAGAAGTATGACACGAGTTATTTTAAAAGCGAGAGGGACTATGAATTTCGAATTACCTCTCTCTCTCTCTCTCTCTCTCTCTCTCTCTCTCTCTCTCTCTCTCTCTCTCTCTCTCTCTCTCTCTCTCTCTCTCTCTCTCTCTCTGAGGAAATGCATGTTTCAACACCTTAATGAAGAGTTGCTCCCTGAAATGAAGTTGTAATGGGAGGTTTTTTGCTGCTGAGAGAGAGCGGGATTTACCACATTTAGAAAATTAAAATTGTTATCGTTCCTCGCGTTCTAACTTAGAGTGGAATTTCGCCGCCTTTTTCAGCAATTATTATTATTATTATAAAAAAATTGTGTAATAAAAATCTACAATATTTATTTTACTTGGTAATATATTTACTATATAATTGTGGATTTTTATTATTATTATTATTATTATTATTATTATTATTATTATTATTATTATTATTATTATTATTATTATTGGAGAAACAAATACACAGTTATGTATATGTCCATATCTTTAAATATACAGTTTGTACAGGTACATAACTGTGGATTTGTTTCTCCATTTTAAGATTCATGCTACTAGGAGTATTATTATTATTATTATTATTATTATTATTATTATTATTATTATTATTATTATTATTATTATTATTATTATTATTATTATTGCTAAGACATTCAAAATGTGATAAAACTGTTGTATAATGGAAATCCACAATTATGTAAATAAATATTAAAAATAAATAAATAACATTCTTTGTTTTTATCTTTTTGTGAGTAATAATATTTATATTTATTATTTATTTTTATAAAGTTGTGGATTTTTATTATCTTCAATAATAATAATAATAATAATAATAATAATAATAATAATAATAATAATAATAATAATATAAAAATTATAGTAGTAATAATAAAAATAATATTATATACATGTTTGTGTGTATATAATATATCTGTATATATGTCTATATATATGTATGTATATACTGTATATATGTATATATATATGTATATATATATATATATATGTATATGTATGTATACATTTATATATACTAACACAGTAGATGCAATCAAAAGCAAAGCGTGTAGCCTGTAAACAAACTTAAGGCTTTCGGTTTTCCAAAGGATAACGCTCGCTTGAATTACAGCCATACTTTACGAGATATGCAACGCAATTCCGCCTGATTAAGATGCGAATTACTCCTCGCTCGGCGTGCTTTTAGTGCTCCCGAGCAAGCACGAAAAAGTCGCAGGATGCTTGAGTCATCCCGCCGTTCCATTACTGTTGCTTGCAATGGTCGGAGCTGCGGTGTTCTTGGTGTTTTTAAAACCGGCGCAATTCGGGATGATGTCTTTATGTTTATGTGTGTGTATTTATTTATGTATGTGTATATATATGTATAATTTTATATATTTATTTATGTATGATTATACATTATATATATGAGTGTGTGTTAATGATTCCTTGATACCACTGGTATGTCCATTGTGTTCAGAATTGATATGAGAGAGAGAGAGAGAGAGAGAGAGAGAGAGAGAGAGAGAGAGAGAGAGAGATATTTTTTATAATATGGATCAATCTTGACTTCGATATAAATTTTGTTCCTTGCGGAAGTCTCTCTCTCTCTCTCTCTCTCTCTCTCTCTCTCTCTCTCTCTCTCTCTCTCTCTCTCTCTCTCCTCCAAGTTGAAATTATTAATAGTCTCTCTCTCTTTCTCTCTCTCTAAGTCGTTTAACAGTATGTTGAGAAATCACTGTTAAATTACTTTTAATTATGAGAGAGAGAGAGAGAGAGAGAGAGAGAGAGAGAGAGAGAGAGAGAGAGAGAGAGAGAGAGATTTACGTAACTTGAGGAAAATATATTAAAAAAAAGTTTTACATAAATAGATCCATTCTGTGAGTCTCCAGAGAATTACTTCGAAAAAAATAACCCCACTTTTGTAGATTTTTTTATTTTTTATTTTCCTTATATTATTTTTATCTTTACTTTTTACGCTCAATAAGCTTAACGTAAGATAACAAACAACTTTTTTGTTGTTGTTTTAAGGAAATGAAAAGTTGGTGTACTCTGATGTGAATCAGGCGAAGCGGTAACGAATTGAAAAGTACGGTTGGGTGATTAACTTAGATTATAAAGGAAGATTGTGTAATTAGCTCGAGTTATAAAAAGGAAGATTGGGTGATTAGCTGAAATACCTTTGTTAAAAAAGGAAGATTAGGTGATTAGCTGAAATAACACTGTTGTTTATCTTATGCCGTTATTGATAGGGGGTTTGGTATTAGCAAAAATATACCCTGAATTACCAACAAATATTTCATGGAACACAAAACACTAAAGAAATAAGTAAAAAAATACACCGAAGTTTCTTCTGCGCAATCGAGTTTTCTGTACAGCGTATAATCAAGGCCACCGAAAACAGATCTATCTTTCGGTGGTCTTGGTATAATGCTGTATGAACCGCGGCCCATGAATCTTAAACACGGGCCGGTGGTTGCCTGTCCTATATCGTTGCCAGATGCACGATTATGGCAAACTTTAACCTTAAATAAAATAAAAACTAATGAGGCTAGAGGGCTGCAATTTGGTATGTTTGATGATTGGATGGTGAATGATCAACATCCCAATTTGCAGCCTTCTAGCCTCAGTAGTTTTTAAGATCTGAGGACGGACAGAAAAAGTGCGGACGGAAAGACAAAGCCGGCACTATAGTTTTTTTTTACAGAAAACTAAAAAAAAAAAAGGTAAAATATTCAGGAGAATTCAGTTATTATTACCAGGAAAAAATACTACGATATTCTTTTTGAACCTCAAGTTCTGAGTGGGGGAATATTTACCTAGCTGTGATTTTTATTCATGATATTTTATTCAGCACTGGAGATACGTAAAGTAGTCGTGTATTTTGTTGTAAACAGCATTAATGAAATGTTAACCCAAGTGGAGTTTGGGACCAGTGCCTAATTAAGTAGTGGGTCTGTGAATTCTTCGAAAGGGACTCGGGGATTGGGGAGGTTTTTCACCTACCACTTTCATTTCGACGCGAACGAGAAGAAGAAGAAGAAGAAGAAGAAGAAGAAGAAGAAGAAGAAGAAGAAGAAGAAGAAGAAGAAGAAGAAGCGGTTTCGTGTTTGTAAGGGAAAGGAAAGAGGATTTTTAATATTATGTGAGAATAATATTACATCAAATTAAAGTTTACGCTTTCCGTCAAACTGTTTTCGTTTGTATGGAGACGAAGGAGGTTGTTATTTTTTTATTTTATTGGTTTTTTTCTCTTGGTTAGATTTGATGAAATAACAAAAATCTTCACGCATGGTTGAGCATGGTAGATTGATAATGATTTTATTCTCTTTCTCTCTCTCTCTTTATATATATATGTATATATATAATACATATATATAGTATATATATATATATATATATATATATATATATATATATATATATATATATATATATATATATATATATATATATATATATATGCTATCATATATAGGGGCTATCAAGGGGGCTTCCTTGAAAGGCTACTAAGAAGCTTCCAGCTATATGACCTGTTTATATATATATATATATATATATATATATATATATATATATATATATATATATGTATATGTATATACACTATATATATATATACATGTATATGACAGGGTATTCTGTATGTCTTTTTGCACATTCGTCTCCGTAGCATCTCTTCTAAACAGTAAAAACTAACTACATTTTAACTTAAATGAGCCCCTTTTTTTTTTTTTTTATCCTGCCATCAAACCGGCTGATGAAAGACCCCAAGAAAAATGAAACATTTTGGAAAGAAAGGAGGACACGGAGACGACGGGAATAACAGAGAACAAGTGAAAATTTTAACCTAATATGCAAATTCCGTGTGATCTTTCGCAAAGTTATTTTTTTGAAATTATTAATCTGTCAGATCTTTCGAAAGGAATGTTCAGCCCGATGATCAGCAGCGAGAACCCAGAATATGCCATGAAATCGGCAGAGACTGAAAGACGAGGTTAATAAACTTCGGACCAAAGTTATATTTAGTTTGTAAGAGGAAAGTTTGAGTTTCTGAAGTTAGCGTAGATTAGAGCAGTTCTACCATCCCCCCACCCCCCAAAACCCCGAATGAAAGTTTGTAAGTGTACAGAAATATAAAAGAAGCCAGTAGTTTATGGGTGTGTGTGTATATATATATATATATATATATATATATATATATATATATATATATATATATATATAGTATTCTTTTTCAGATAGTAAACATATGTATACCAAGTATGGTTGAAATAGCTCCATGCGTTTCAGAGTGCTAGAACATAACCACACATACATCCATTTTTATATATATAGATATTTATGTTTATATATGTGTATATATATATTGTGTGTGTATGTATGTATGTATATATATATATATATGAAATTATATATAATTGTCATTATTTATGCCCTGATGCGCTCAACCACATATAAATTAATTCCCTTTGAATCTGTCTATAGTAATAAAATCCAAGTGGATTTTTCTGGTTTGTCTTCCCACCCCTTGCAAACCGGTTCGTCCGCCCAGGGTTGGGGCAGTGTAGGTAGGCGACATCCACCCTCCCCCAGCAAACCTGTCTGTCCGCCCCGGGCAGGGGCGGAGTAGGTTGGGGATCGGGAGGGTAGGGGAGACAGCAGCTCCGAGTTCCAGCGCGCGTATTGCACGCCAGCAAGCTCGTATAGAATATTCCTAAAGTAAAGGGATTTGGATATCGTTGGGGATTTTTGATGTTTAATATTTGATGACATGAAATATATTTCGGTTTTTACGTGAGAGCGTTACTTTTTTTTATTTCTGAAAATGTCAGTAAATGTTTTTATTATTTTTCAGTCAGTTTCTTATCAGTTAAATGTCAGTAAATTTTGTATAATTTTTAAAGTATTTTCTTTCAGTTGACAAACGAGAGTTAGTGACAAATACAGTATCTTATGTATGAGTAATGTGTGTCTGTGTGTGTATATATATATATATATATATATATATATGTATATATATATATATATATATATATATATATATATTTATTATGTATAAAAACTATATATATATATAATGTAAATATATGTATGTATAGTATATATATACTTTATTATACAAAAACTATTTCATATATGAGTAATGTAAATATATTTGTGTGTATATACAAAAACAGTATTTTATGTGTGAGTAATGTATATATATATATATATATATATATATATACAAACATTATTTTATTATGAGTAATGTATGTATATGCATACACACATATATATATACAAAACAGTATTTTATGTATATATATAATATATATATATATATAAATATATATATATATATATATATATATATATATATATATATATATATATATATATATATATATATATATATATATATACATACATATATACATACATATAAACATACACAGTAATTCATGTATGAGTAATGTACCCAGCCCTGTCACGTCTCTCATTCAGCGGACCCGTGCAAAACAACTTTGTCAATGAGCAGATTAAGCAGATGATCTCCGAATGGGTGAATAGATTTCATTTGAAAAAAAAATGAGATTACGGTAAAAGCATTATTCATGTATATTCCGGGTCAAGGACGCGTATTTAAAGCGCTCTGGCAATCGCACACGTCTCCATATTCTTTAACGTTTCATGAAAGAATATGAATTGATGACTCTTTAAATCCCTAAGAATATAAATTTATGACTCGTTCAATCTCTAAGAATATGAATTTATGACTCGTTAAATCCATAAGAATATAAATTTATGACTCGTTAAATCCCTAAGAATATAAGTTGATGACTCGTTAAATCCCTAGAATAATAATTTATGACTTTAAATCCCTAAGAATATAAATTTATGACACGTTAAATCCCTAAGAGTATAAATTAATGTCTAGTTAAATCCCTGAGAATATAAATTAATGGCTAGTTAAATCCCTAAGAATATAAATTTATGACTCGTTAAATCCCTAAGAATATAAACTTATGAATCGTTAAATCCCTAAGAATATAAATTTATGACATTCTTAAATACGTAAGAATATAAATTTATGACATATTCTTAAATCCCTCAAGGATATAAATTTATGAATTATATTCTTAAAACCCCAAGAATATAAATTTATGACTTATCAAATCCCTAAGTGTATAAATTAATTTATGACAAGTTCTTAAATACAAAAGAATATTGATTCATGACTGATATAGTCTTAAATCACCAAGAATATAGATTTATGAATCAATGAATCCCTAAGAATATAAATTTAGGACATGTTAGCTCCCAAAGAACATTGTGTATGAAACTGTACTGTTTTAGATGTTCTTGTAATAAAAGTGAATTTTTTTAAGGGCAATTTTATTACATTATGGATACTTCAGTATATTAAGAATATCGGATCCAGAAACATGTTGTGGTTGGGTGGGGCACCAATTTTCATATTATACTTACAAAAACACATATATATATGTCTGTGTATATATATATATATAGACACATACACATATTTACATACATATATATGTATGCATACCGAATCCATTATAATTATCATTATCATTAAGATTATTATTTTTTCTCAAAATTTTATCATTTCTATTATAGATTTTATATTTTCCCCCCATTTTTATATTTCTCATTTATGTTATTATCTAAATCTTCAGTATTATGATTTCGTCCTTATTTTTCATGGAGGGGGGCGGCGGCACGTATCCGGTCCCCCCCCCCCTGGATCCGCCAGTGTAGACTGATCACATTCATGAAGATCGTAGAGGCTAGGATCCACTCCTTTAAGCGTTTGCAATTGCAACTGCTCTATTTCACACAGTTACCATTTCCGTCGTTTCCTCGTCTTAATGTATTTTGAAATCACTATAAAATAATTTATTTTTTCAGATTGATCTTTATTTAACTGAACTATGACCTTAACTTTCTGTTTAGTTCATTTTGAATGGAATGGAAACACTCTGCCTTTGTGAAGTGTTCTGGACGTGAATGAGTGATTCCCTTTAAACATTAAGCATGTTTATTATTAAAAGATTATACGATGCATCCGTGTATTATATATATATATATATGTATGTATATATCTGTATACATATAGGTGTATATATATGTATATATAATATATAATATATATATACATTATATATATATATATACATTATATATATTATATATATACATTATATATATATATATATATATATATATATATATATATATATATATACATACATACACGCGTGCACACATACATACATATACATACACCGAATGTATTGGAGGGCGTAAGAAAAATTTTGAAAGTTTTCCATTCATTACATTCTTGAAGTACTTCCTCAATTCATCTTGATATCTATTTATTACATTCTTGAAGTACTTCCTAAATTCATTTTGATATAGAGATTGAATAACCAGAAGTGGAAATGCACCATTATACCCGTTTTCCGTTGCTTTTAGGGTAATTAGTGCTACGTGCGTCGCATGCCTGAGAAGTAGACTAGACTCATGTGTTACAGATAACTTAAGCGATAATATATTTAAGTCAGTTTGCAAGGCGTACCGTCACACCGGTATGTTGTCATTGCATAATGAAGTTCTCGAGTGCGAATTCTTTCGTTACTTTCCTAATGGAAATATTATCACCATTTCTTTATTTCTTTTTTCCATTTATTTATTACTTAATTCACGTACTGCTAAACCCCGTTTTTGGGGGGTAGAGCCGTCAGTGCAGCTCATGCGGTGCACTGCAGGCATTACTCAAGGTTCCCTTTGCAGCGTTCCTTCCTTAGGCCCCTTGCTGCTGCAACCCCTTTCGTTCCTTTTACCGTACCTCCTTTCATATTCTCTTTCTTCCATCTTACTTTTCACCCTCTCCTGACAGTTGATTCATAGTGCAACTGCTTTGAGGTTTTCCTCCTGTTACACCTTTCAAACCTTTTGCTGTCAATTTCCGTTCCAGCGCTGAATGACCTCGTAGGTCCCTGCGCTTGGCCTTTGACCTAAATTCTATGTATTCAATTCAACGTACTGCTAAAAGCTTTGTTGAGTTTTCTTTATATGACGTCCGGTGTTATTTATTCAGTAACTGCAGACGAGATATATATTCATAAAAGCTTTGCAGTTTATCCTGAAACAGTGAAATTAAGCTGTTTATCCTAAGATTAGATCAAAATTGGGTGCTTATATCGGGTTTATTATGAATGGAAATGTATAGTTTTAAATAAGAAATTTACTTCAGCTGTGTTTAAAATATTACTTCCTCGACTGTGTGGGTTCATCTAATTAATCAAATTATTTACTTAATCTTCGCATTATACAGTTCCTTTTGAAGATATGTATATTCACGCATCTGTGACGCGAATAGAAAATATTTGAATGCCATTAATGTTATTAATATATTAAGGAACCATTTTTTCCGCGACATTTTATTCATCATTAAATTCTGAATTATCATTCCAAGGGATATATTAACTAAATCATCAGCATAATTAATGAAGGGTCGTAATCCAGGCGGATTTATATCTGAAAGAATTTGGTATTTAAACGTGAATGAGTGATTATCAATGTAGAACAATTTTAGTTTTCTGAAAAGAAAACTATTGTGCCGGCTTAGTCTGTCCGTCCGCACTTTTCTGTCCGCCCTCTGATCTTAAAAACTACTTAGGCTAGAGGGCTGCAAATTGGTATGTTGATAATTTACCCTCTAGTCATCAAACATACCAAATTACAGCCCTCTAGCCTCAGTAGTTTTTATTTTATTTAAGATTAAAGTTAACCATAATCGTGCTTCTGGCAACGCAACAACACAGGCCATCACAGCCGGCTGAGACTTTCGTGGGCCGAGGCCCTTACAGCATTATACCGAGACCACCTAAAGATAGATTTGTTTTCTGCGGCCTTGATTATGCTGTGTACAGAAAACTAGATTTCTTGTACATACAAGAAATTGACTCTATTTTCTCTGACTGTAGAATTGAGAGAAGGCTGAAAGGAACACCAGTAAAGGAGAAAAATGGCGGCATTAAAATGCGAGAAAATATTTCACAACAGAGGAAAAATGAAGAAAAATACAGTCCATTCCTGTAACTTATGCTACCGTTACAACGCAGACAGCGTGATATGTCGAGGGGAATGGAGAGAACAGTTATGCTGTAGAGGGTTAGAACAAAATTGGTCCATCAATACTGAACGATAGGGCTGGGGTGCTCTCTCTCTCTCTCTCTCTCTCTCTCTCTCTCTCTCTCTCTCTCTCTCTCTCTCTGTTGATATTTTCTCCCTGGCAGACTGTAGGCCAGTTATCGAGATATCATTATCATCAACATCATTAAACCTCTCTCTCTCTCTCTCTCTCTCTCTCTCTCTCTCTCTCTCTCTCTCTCTTGTTCTCTCTCTCTCTCTGGGTATGTTGTTCTCAGTAAACTGTAGGCCAGTTCTCCTGACATCATCATCAACATCATTAAACCTCTCTCTCTCTCTCTCTCTCTCTCTCTCTCTCTCTCTCTCTGCAAACTGTAGGCCAGTTATCGAGATATCACCATCATCATCAACATCATTAAACCTCTCTCTCTCTCTCTCTCTCTCTCTCTCTCTCTCTCTCTCTCTCTCTCTCTCTCTCTCTCTCTTATAAAACAGAGAGAGAGAGAGAGATTTTGCGGCTGCCGGAGGAACTTCCTTGCTGGCGAAGAGAGATAACAAATATAAACACAATAAATTTCAGCGAACTGCTTCTGTTTCACTTTCCTGAACTCCGTCACAATTTTATAGGTCAGAAGGAGATAGATACCAGAGGAATATGCAAATACTTATCCAATCTGTGTAAGGCTAAGCAATGTCTTCGTGGTGGGAAGTATTGCGAATGCTTTGTAATATTCGTCCCTTCATTCCTCAATCCTTATCCAATATCATCATCCTTTATCCTTATCCTCTATCATTCGCTTATCATAATCCTCTTTGTCCGTCTTGCTTATCTCCTATCCATTCACATGTCTTCATCCTTTACCCTTATCCTCCACCCATTTCCCAAATCCTTATCACCTATCCTTTATCCATATTCCCTTATCCTGACGCCCTGTCCTTATCCCCCACCCATTTCCAAATCCTTATCTCCTACCCATTCCCTTATCCTTATCTTCTGTCCCTTCCCATAGACTTATCCTTATACTTTTCCCCTGTCTTTTACCTTATCCTCTGTTTATCAAATATTCATTCCTCTATCCTTATTCCCTCTCTGTTTCTTTATCCTCTATAAATTCCCCTATCCTTATCTCTTATCCTTATTCCCTATCCTTATCTCTCATCCTTATACCCTATACAATCCCTTATCCTTATCTCCCTTATATATTCCCCTGACTTGTCCCCTATTCATTCCTTTATCCCCTTGCCCTATGGATTCCCTTATCCTCTATCAAGTTCCTTATCCTTTATCCATTCCCTATACTTATCCCTTGTCCATTCCCTTATCCTTAACACCCCCTCATCCCTTCCCCTATTCTTTATCCTCATGTCCTTGTTTATTCCCTTATCCTCTGTCAAGTCGCTTATCCTTATCTTTTATCCATTCCCTATACATTCTCCAGTCCTTATCCCCTAAACATTTCTCTATCCATTCCCATCCTTATCCCCTATCAATTCTCCCATCCTTATCCCTAGCCTTGTCTCCTGTCCATTCTATTATCCTTATCCCTTATCATTATCCCCAGTCTATTCTTTTGTCCTGATCCCCTATCCTTATCCCCTATACATTCTCCCTATCCTTATCCCCTATACATTCTCCCTATCCTTATCCCTTATCCTTATCCCCTATATATTCTCTCTATCCTTATCCCCTATCCACCACCCCCATCCTTATCCCCTATACAGTCTCCCTATCCTTATCCCCTATACATTTTTTCTATCCTTATCCCCTATCCAACCCCTATCCTTATCCCCTATCCTTATCCCCTATACATTTTCTCTATCCTTATCCCCTATCCTTATCCCCTATTCCCTGCACAAAAAAAAGGAGGCACACTGTTGTATCCAGTTCTCGTGCGCCGGTGGGATCCCAGTGGCTCTCTCCCACTGGAGAAACATGAGCAGAAAAGAGAAGAGAAAGAGAGAGAGAGAGAGAGAGAGAGAGAGAGAGAGAGAGAGAGAGAGAGAGAGAGAGAGAGAGAGAATTCGGAATTATTTGGTTTTCCTTCCCCTTGATTTGTGTGTCCATTCTTTCGGGTCGAGAGAGAGAGAGAGAGAGAGAGAGAGAGAGAGAGAGAGACTTGAGACGGAGCGGTGGATTTCGTCGGAGGATTCTTTTAATTTTCTTTTTTTTTTTTTTTTTTTTTGTCATTTTTTTCTTTACCTCGATTTCATTGTGTTAGGGTCTTGCAGTGTGCAGTTGTTTAGACAGCTGTGTACGTAAGTGTATATGTATACGTGTATGTGTGTGTAATGTGTATACACACCTATATACAGTATATATATGTGATTACAGAAATTACCAGATTGGGTTAGAAGGAAAATAAGACTTCTTAAGTAATTTATCTTTACTGTATCCACGAATTCAGCTAATATTTTGGCATATTTTCACCAGTCGTTAATAGAGAGTATATATACATACATATATCTGTATATAATTATATATATATATAGTATATATATAAAATATATAAATATGTTATACATATATTTATTTATTTTTGTTGTGTAATGAGTTCTTATAGTGTTTTCTGCATTCATGTGCAACATCTGATTCATTTAGCCTTCCTAATAAGGGGATGTGTTATGACTTGCAAGAATTTATCCATAATTACACCGTTCTCTGATGTCGGCCGATCCCACTTCAGTATCTATCCTCGAATTTTAAAAATGCCAAATTGTTCCAGATTTCAGAAAGTCGAAGTACGGGAGAATTATTTAAAAATCAAGTACACATTTTATTCAAAAGAGGAATGCTTGTCAGGTCAGAGGAAATTGAAGTTGAACCAGGTTCAAGAGTATTCAGCATAAAGTGTACTCTAGGCTTAGAGAGAGAGAGAGAGAGAGAGAGAGAGAGAGAGAGAGAGAGAGAGAGAGAGAGAGAGAGAGAGAGAGAGTAATTAAAAATGAAGCTGAAATTTCGCTTACAAGACAAAAGCGTGTCAGAGGAAATCTTGAGCTAAAACCAAGACTATTCTGCATAAAACGTACTCTAGGCTTTGAGAGAGAGAGAGAGAGAGAGAGAGAGAGAGAGAGAGAGAGAGAGAGTGTGTTTTGGATTTTTTGACCGAATGGAAGGTATTTCGAAATTGTGAATATTCAGATGATACTGAAGATATATATGGCACAAACCTTTGATGGCTGTTGTGGTCAAGTGTATCTAGCAATCCAGTTTTTTGAAATATGTTGCAACTTTTGAGTGTTACGCCATTACGTCATGTTTCATCCAGATTTTAGAGGTTTATGAGGCTTGTCCTCACCATTAAAAACCCAATGGTATATTGTTCCTATTGCCAGCAATGATAATCAGGATGATACTAATAAAAATAGTAACAGTAATGATAAATGTGTCATTTACATTGTCATATTTTTATGCATCTAGGCTCTGCAAATGTCAGTTGCAAATTCTCTACTAGTGGATTAACCCCGTTAAAAGCATGTCAGCTATGTAGATTGAGATGTGTTTCAGTTTTTCACAGATTTATTAATATGAAAACAGATTAAAAAGACTAAGAAACAAATTTATACTTCGATCCCAATAACATTGTGTAATACTCAAATCGTATGATTTAGTTTAAAATTATGATGCCTTTCGAAAACACCGATCCTCTACTAGCATTCGCCATCACTCCCAAATAATGACTTAGGAATCGACTAATGGGGAGAGGGTTGTGCGATTATGTTAAAAATAGGGTGAAAATACAGGAAATAGGAGGAAAAATAGAAGGACGTCGAACAAGTAATGATGAATAAGGAAGAAGGGTCTTTCGCCGAATCGGTTTATTTGTCATCATTATCTATATTTCATATGTCCGAATGTTTGAAGGTTTTGCTCTCGTTTGTTCAATAGCCTGTTGAAAGTTCTTGATCACCCTTTCTATTTCATACATACATACACACATACATACGTACATACACAGAGGCAGTCCAGTCTCAACGTGACCTGAATTTTATGCCATCAAGGGAACAGTATCAATAGAGCTTCATTAACTCCAAGAATCGAGAATTAAGGTTTTATTTTTTTTTTTTTGACATTTTATCCAATCCTACCCTTTTTCCATCCCACTGATTTAAACGCCCGAATCTCTCTCTCTCTCTCTCTCTCTCTCTCTCTCTCTCTCTCTCTCCTTCTTCCGATAATCCTGTTCCCCTCCTTTCAACCTCGTCTCGCTTTCATTTGCATCTTAATCTTCAAATATATGTTCCAGTTTTTCCTCTCTCTCTCTCTCTCTCTCTCTCTCTCTCTCTCCCTTTGACATTCCCATTCGGTTGAGGAAAAGGCTAAATGGAATGACCTATTTTTTTAGCTGATGAAAGGCCGTTGATGCTACTTTTGAGTAACTCGAAGATTTTATACAAATATGTGGATAAGGATAATGAGTATTTGCTTAAGGATTTCAGACTCTGGACCGTTTATTTAAGATCGTATTTGAATGACAAAGACACCTTACTTATATAAGATCGCCTCTGAATGACGACGAAAGTTTCGTTATTTAAGATCGTTTTGGATGACAAAGACACCTTGCTTATATAAGATCGCCTTTGAATGACGATGAAAGTATCGTTATTCAAGATCGTATTTGGATGACAGAGACACCTTAGATCGCATTTGATTGACAAAGACTCTTTATTTATACGAGATCGTGTTCAAATGACAAAGTCACTTTCCTTATATAAGATCGTATTTGAATGACAAAGAGACTCTCCTTATCTAAGATCGTATTTGAATGACAAGGACACTCTCCTTATATAAGATCGTATTTGTTTGACAAAGACACCTTACTTATATAAGATCGTAATTTAATGACAAACGGGCTTTCCTTTCATAAGATCGTATTTGAAGACAGAGCAGCTTTCCTCATATAAGATCGCATTGGCATTGCAGCAAATAATTACCCCGATTCTAGGAGATGGCAAGGATTATCCTTCTTATGGAATATTAATATTAATTAATAGTTATTATCCTGAAATATTTCTAGAAAGAAAAGCTATTGTGTCGGCTTTGTCTGTCCGTCCGCACTTTTTTTCTGTCCGCCCTCAGATCTTAAAAACTACTGAGGCTAGAGGGCTGCAAATTGGTATGTTGATTGTCCACCCTCCAGTCATCAAGCATACCAAATTGCAGCCCTCTAGCCTCAGTAGTTTTTATTTTATTTAAGGTTAAAGTTAGCCATGATCGTGCTTCTGGCAACGATATAGGTCAGGCCACCACTGGGGCGTGGTTCAAGTTTCATGGGCCGCGGCTCACACAGCATTATACTGAAAATCTATTTGAAACTTCGGCGCATTTTTTCTCTTTTAGACTTTTTGTAGAGATATATTGATGAAAATCGTCGCTTTTATGTATATGTAGATTTATATATGTATACATATATATATATATAAATATATATATATATATATATATATATATATATATATATATATATATATATATATATATATATATATATATCTTTTAGACGCGTTTTACAATAGATATTGAAAGTCGATTTGCCTTGTAAATTACCATAGAAATACCAGCAATTCACATAATTCAGTTATCTTCACTTACATAACCGTCTGAAAATTACCATACTTGATCGTTCATTATTGCACTATATATCGTTCGTAATCTTTTCCTGATGCATCTCAAAGGAGTAATTTCCTTCTTTGTCTTAAATGAATGATTTGAGCTTCGTCGAGAACTGGATATATATTTTAACCAGTTTGTATCTCGTTAGTGATGAAGACATTTTGGGTGAAATGAGCGTCTATAATAGTTTTCGTTTTGTTTTATTATTCATACATTTTACTTTTGATAAACTTAATAACAAATATAATATATATATGTATATATACATATGGGATGTGATTACCTTCATAAAAAATACAGTTAAGGTTTTTATATTTTTATAAAAACCTTAACTGACTTTTACTGGGCAAATTAAAAACCTGCTAATATATATATATATATGTGTGTATATATATATATATATATATATATATATATATATATATATATATATATATATATATATATATATATATAAAACAAATGTATATATATATAAATAAATGTAGATAGACAATAGATAGATAGATAGATAGATAGATAGATAGATATAATATGAAACACCCTCATGACACTTCCTCATCACCAGTTTATGAAAATTTCAGTAGCTAAATTTGACTGTCTAACATTACATCACTGCAAAAAATTTTTTTAGGTAATTTCAGTTAACCCAATGTATTGTCCACTGATCGTTCCACTGCGTCCTCCTTACCACTTCTCTGGAGGCATTTTTCCTCATTCTTTCTTTATTATTTTCTCCTTGATTTCTTCGTCTGTTGTGGAGAAAATTCTTCGTCCCAGACCAGTGGTTCTCAACCTTTTTTTGGCCCCATACACCCTTTCACCGTGTCAGAATGTCATCCTCTCTCTCTCTCTCTCTCTCTCTCTCTCTCTCTCTCTCTCTCTCTCTCTCTCTTTTATTACGGATGCAGATAACAAGTTATTAGACATCCCAAGGTTACATTCGGAATGTGTGTATAAATATACATACACAAACATATATATATATATATATATATATATATATATATATATATATATATATATATATATATATATATATATATATATATATATATATTATATATATATATATATATATATATATATATATATATATATATATATATATATATATATATAAATATATATATATCTCAAGTACTCTGGTACTCTACGGACCAGTTTATTTATCAGAAACATATATATGTATTATTACTAGCTAAAACGACTCCTTCTCTACACGGTTTTTTTCTCATCATTTGCATGACTGTCAATTCTTGTCACCGCAGAATTATTATACGAAGGCTGCAGAATTCACTGGGCGAGTCTGCATCGGTATATTTCGATCCAGAAACATTTTGTACCTTTCTCGCAGCACTCAGTCTCTGTGCTTCTCCCGACACCTCATCTCTTGTCGTTTCACCTCTCCCTTCCTATTTGTTCCATCCCCTTTCCTCTGCCTCCAGTTCTTTATCCCTTCTCCCATCCCATCCCCCATCCCTGGTAAAGAAAGGAACAACGGACTCAGGTGTGTCGGGTATGTGGCGTGTCAGTCGTTGTGGTCAGCAGCCGTGAGAATGAGAAGCAGAACGAAGAAAAGGATTCCAGAGAAGAGATTCGGGAACAACTGCTTCCTTTAGCAGAAGAAGTCGTCATTTTACTTTCACTCAAGAGATTCCGAATGTTGCGCCTCCGTTCTTCGGCTGTCATTTTCGCGTTCTCTCTTTTGTGTATGTGTGCGTGTGTGTGTATGTGTGTATGTGTGTGTGTGTGTGTGTGTATAATTGCATTTGCATGCATGTGCATATCGATACGAAATCCTTTCATGCATACCTGAACTCTACTGCGTTTTCCTTCCCCCTCAAGAGATTTCTTAAAATCAGTCTTCACCTTTTTTGACTCTGGAATTTGTTCTCCGTTTTGAGGAAGTTAAATCTGAAGATCGTTTGAGTATCTCTAGTTAATCTTTTGTTCACAGGACCGTACCGAGCAAAGGAGAATTGGTGGAAGTCTCCACTATAGTGAATATATATATATATATATATATATATATATATATATATATATATATATATATATATATATATATATATATATATATATATATATATATATATATATATATATATATTTAGCAGGTACATGTGGAGAATGAACTCAATGATGTTTCGTATGCAAATTAACTTATTCCATTTTGATCAAATGAATTCCAAAAAAATTTATTTTTTTTTAATCGACACGACATTACAGTTTTAACCAAAAATTCCACGTCCATTTGGAAATGGCGTGATATCAGATAACCGAAAATGGATTTGGGGTTACAATGCAGATAACGTTCATAACATCACAGTGTAATTCCAAATGCCAGTTGTATTAGCTGGAATAACGAGTGATTATTCCGTTGGCGATAACTATTCGTGTAAATAACATTAATCGGCAAAACGCTCATATGGACCTGCCGCTTATATGTTAAGGTTAATGAGTCTGATTGAACCAATTTTACTTTTCTGGTTTTTGTTTCATTTCACTTTTTATCTATTATAATTGTTGGTTGTGTTGAGCGGTTCAGAGTTTCATTAGGGAAAAGAGAAAATGATATTTGCTGTATCCTGCGCATTGAGTTTTCGTTCAAAGTAATGAACGGTTTAAAAATATGAATATAATTTGAATTCATTTCGTGTGCCGGTAAAAATTGAATGGAAATGTAAAATTCGACCTTCGTTTCATCTGCATATTGAGTCGCAGGAAATATAGAAATGTGTATGTAGATAATAATATTCAAAATTAAACCTTTAAAAAAGATATTCTCTGAATATTTTATTTGATTATTAACAGGGAGGAAGCGTCATTTGGAGCAGTAACATTGTATGCAAATGTGCACAAATTGATTGAGAGTTTTATAATTTTACAATGGCCTTACATAAAAGCATGTAGACTGTGTATTATCACATAGACACTTAGTTACAGTTCTAATTACGCAAAAATTGTATACATACACAGGCACTTGCGCAAACACGACTTACACACACATACACAGATATATATATATATATATATATATATATATATATATATATATATATATATATATATATATATTATATGTATATATATATATATGTATATATATATATATATATATATATATATATATATATATTATATGTATATATATATATATTTATATACATTACAGTATATACACACATACATATGTATTTATGTGTATATATAAGTATAGGTATATAATTATACAAATTATATGTATAACATACAAATAAATATATATGTATGTGTGCGTATGTCGTGTTTGTGTAAGTGCCTGTATATGTATACAATGTTTAATTGTAACTGTATCTGCTGTATAAGTGTCTATGTGGTAATATACTGTATACATGCTTTCATGTATGGGCATTGTATAATTATAAAACTTCCAGTCAATTTGTGCACATTTGCATACAATGTTACTTCTCCATAATGACGCTTCCTCCGTGTTAATAATGAAATGAAATATTCAGAGAATATTTTTTAAGGTTAAATTTTGAATATTATTATCTGATTACAATTTTCTATATTTCCTGTGACTCAGTATGCAAATGAAACGAAGGTCGAACTTTGCATTTCCATTCAATTTTTCAGGTACATGAAGTTAATTAAAATTATATATTCATATTTTAAAACCGTTCATTACTTTGAACGAAAACTCAATGCGAAGGTTATAGCGAATATTATTTTCTCTTTTCCCTAATTAAACTCCGAACCGCTTAACATAGCCATCAATTACAACATAAAAAGTGAAATGAAACAAAATCAAAAAAAGTAAAATTGGTTCAATCAAACTCATTAACCTTAACATACAAGCGACAGGTCCATTCGAGCGCTTTGCCGATTAATGTTATTTACACGAATAGTTATTGCCAACGGAATAATCACTCGTTACTCCTGCTAATACAACTGGCTCTTGAAATTACACTGTGATGTTATGGACGTTATCTGCCTTCTAACCTCGATTCCATTTTCGGTTGTCTGATATCACACCATTTCCAAATGGACATGAAATTTTTGGTTAAAACTGTAATGTAGTGTCGATAAAAAAAAAATAAATTTTTTGGAATGCCTTTTATCGAAATGGAATGGGTTAATTTGAAAGTAAGACATAATTTAGTTTATTCTCTTTTATGTACCTTTTAGATGCTGAGTTGACAGAATTGTTACCCTTAGGGATAGCTCCTAATTAATAAGTATTTAAGTCGGTTTTCTATATTACTGCTTACTGTTTATTTATATATATATATATATATATATATATATATATATATATATATATATATATATATATATATATATATATATATATATATTATATATATACATACATAATATATATATGTATAAATATATATATATATAAATTATATATGTGTGTATGTATATATATATTTAAAATTCTCTCTCTCTCTCTCTCTCTCTCTCTCTCTCTCTCTCTCTCTCTCTCTCTCTCTCTCTCTCTTCTCTCTCTCTCAAACGTTATCGTTACCCTGATACACGCAACTTTCCTGTTAACGCGCATCTAATAAATTCCTGGCTACCTTTGCAATGCAAAACCAATCAAATTGTTACGGCCTATGACATGTTTAGAACCAAAAGAATACTGAACCATTTTATAACTCCTTCACTGCAATTAATTTTCGCAAAAATCTGGAAATGTTTTAAACGGGTTTAGTTTTAGGCCAAGTCATATCTGTGTCAGAGTCCGGCCCAGGTGTTCAGGTAAAATGCTTTAAAATATTTCAAGCTGAGTTGTGTAATACTGACCTTCCGGTGCATGTGTTGCAGATGTTCTGACATTTTCCTTTGTCAATTTTGGGCAATCTGACTTCTTATGGATGCGTGCTTTTTTTTTTCAAAGGAATGAAGCAATTATCCAGTTTAATCAGTTTTTAATTGATGAGCTCGAAGGAAGTTTACAAAGAGGATATATATTGTATTTTTGTTTTCCGTTTAGAAAAATAAAGGTATTTCATTCAATGAACATCATTTTCTTAGTCATAAAGGTACAGGATAAAAACGAAAACTAATTGAATTTATCAGTAAAACTTGGAAGGTTGTAAAATACATTTCAATTCTTGGTGTTTTTTCGTCAGCTGACATAATATTCAAATGGTTAAGTAAAGCCTAAAGACATCTTTAAATCATAGGATATTCTTGAATAAACGATATCAGATGTTGAGGAAGAGGCCGTTCAGCGCCTCTATGAATGTTAAATTATTATTTGACCTTCGACCTTGACCTTAGTCTGCACACTGAATTTATGAATTATGTACATAGGCTTCATTAGTGGAGATTGTTGGCCAAAAGGTCCCAATCTGACCTTGACCTCTAAGCATGACTGACGTAACCCTGACCCTTGAATTTCTCAGGCATATTGTCGAAGCAGCATCAGCTGGGATGATAATTGGAACTGTGAAGTTTTTATAATTTAAAATGATTAGAATGATATTGCTGTGATAAGTTGTAACCTTTGCATAGGCGGCTGGAAGGACAGATAGAGATAAACGGACAGACAGGCCGGTTACCAGATGCACCTGGATGGTATACGGTGTTGGGGGGGAGGCATGAAACATTTGACATGTAACATTTCCCCACAGCAAACTAATAAATGTAATCCCGATTTTCCCCACAACTGACCCCAGCGACATGTGACGCACGGTACCACCATAATTCTACCCTGAACAAATATCGTAGTGAAAATGAGATAACGCTGGGTTTCATAAAATACAATTTCGTTTTAATATATAGCACATACCCCTCCCTAATAACGCGCCGGGGACGGTTGGCGCGTTTCAATCCACCCGGCGCTCGAATATCGACCTGTAGTCGTGAGTTCTGTTGCTGTAAGGTGCTGGGACTGCAATTGCATTTGCTTTTGTGTGTTATTTTCGCTGTTTTGATGTGATATTTACGTTGGTGTCTGTGTATTGTCTTTGTAATGGATTCCTGTTTTCACTGTTCGTTGTTATTTACGTGTTTATCATCGTCTGCCATTGCTTTTGTCTCTATTTGTTATTTAAAAGGTTCGAATGTCGTTCACGGGCGGCAGAGACCAATCTGTATGATTAAATAAGCCCTCTCCACCCACCCTAGGACCAGGGAGAACCAGGCACTGGCATCCTAATTATAGAATAGTATAATGATGGTGGCACTCCCTTTGTATCCTAATGATTGAAGAGTACAATGATTGATGGCATTGTCATTGTATCCTAATTATAGATGAAGGCAGTGGTGATGATACTCTCATTATACCCTAAAAATATTATAATACAATGATGGCAGGACTCCCAATTATGTTGGCACTCTCATTGTATCCTAATAATGCAAGAATACAATGATGGGAGAACCCCAAGTGTATTCTAATAACAGAAGTATACAATGATGGCGGCTCTCATTATACCCTAATAATAGAAGAGTACAATGAAGGCGCCACTGTCTAAGCGGATTTACCGCCAAGTTAACGAGCGAATTGACACCTGTTTGCAGTACATTTGTAATTAGCCCTGAAATAATTATCATTTTGTCTATGAGCAAATAACGCCGCATTACAACGATTACAATACATTTTGGAGGTGTCCTCACCGCGTGTGTTTACAAAGTACATATTCCCGTTATCATTACGTACCTCCAATTTAATGTAAATCGCAGCGAACTGAAAAGAGGTCAATTTAATGTAAATCGCAGCGAATTGAAAAGAGGTCAATTTAATGAAATTGCAGAAAAAAGAGTTCAATTTAATGTAAATCGCAGCGAATTGCAAAGAGGTCGAACGTAAATCGAAATTGAAAAGAGGTCAATTCAATCGCAGCGCATTGAAAAGAGGTCAATTTAATGTAAATCGCAGCGAATTGAAAAAGAGTTTAATGTAAATCGCGCATTGAAAAAGAGGCAAATTGAAATTGAAAGGAGTCAAATGTAAATCGCATGTAAATGTAAATCGCAGCGAATTGAAAAGAGGTCAATTTAATGTAAATCGCAGCGAATTGAAAAGAGTTCAATTTAATGTAAATCGCAGCGAATTGAAAAGAGGTCAGTTTAATGCAAATCGCAGCGAATTGAAAAGAGGTCAACGGTTAATTCCTAAATGAATTAGACACAGAACGAGCGAAAATCGAAGCCTTTATTGTAATGTCCTTTTTCATTCATAACCATAACAGTACCACACTTTATGTAATTGGTTCCAGTTCATGATCTTTTAGCCAATAACATCTAATGGAAATCGATGGAAACCCGACAAACAATCCATTCATTTTAATGTCACTGAATAATTAACAGAATCATTTAACTATTCTGTCTCTCTCTTGATTTCCGTTAATATTTATGCATTGATCTGGGCCGTCCGTTAATCACTATTTTTTTTTTTGTATTCTGTTACAGAGGCTATTTTCAACAACCTCACTGAAAAAATATTTGTTTGGGAAAAAATTCCTATTACTGTTCCAAGGCTGCTGTGCTATATTCCGTCTAAAAAAATATTCTGAAATAAAAAAAGATTCAAATAACCGAGAATAAACTTCAAATGCAACATTCAGCAAGTAAAGAATATTCTTTCATTGTTTGCAGGAAAGGATTTGTGAAGCTCAGACTAAAATAACATTGTAAATATAAACGTTTCTGAAAAGATACTTGATATCTAGACATCCGTACAGCTGGGAGGTGTGTATCTGTAGTTAGGATATAAATAGCTCCAAGAGGGAAAATAATCAGGCAAATGATTTAAAATTGCATTTAAACTTTAGCCATTTCCGTTTCAACAGGTATTCTGTCCTAAAATGGAAAACTGCAGTATCTGCAAAATGTTGGAAATTGAGATATGTGCACCTGTTGGGCTCGTGAAACAGTAATACACAAATTACTGCAGTTTCAGAATGATTCTTCAATGCTTTATTTAGTTGGTCCCATTTGCAGTATCTGCAAAATTTTTGAAATTGAGATATGCCCCCTATTAGGCTCGTGAAACACTAATACACAAGTTACTGCAGTTTCAGAATGATTCTTCAATGCTTTATTTAGGGGGTCCCATTTGCAGTATCTGCAAAATCAGTAGTAAGGCAAGGGAAAACTGCAGTATCTACCGTTTTTCTCAGTTTTGTATTTTTGCAGATAATGCAGTCTTCCATTCTAGGGCAGTATTGTCCGTAATGAAAAAGTTACATGTGATAAAATATAGGAAGGGGAAAAAGTACCCGGCACAATATCGTGTATTTAAACCAATATTGAAAGAACGCTCAGCAATTGAGGAAACAACGATTACTAATATTCTGTACTCATATGGTGTAATTGAGTAGTTTTCTTGCCGTCAGAAGAAGCTAATGTTTTTGTTTTCTTCGCGTATTCGTAAGATCTAAGTCTTTCAGTTACCAATTGTCATTGTTTTTCTTAAAATATACTCTTCAGCTTTTTTTTTGGTGTTTATTGCAGTAGTATTTTTTTTATTTCACCAATTTGCTATAGCTGAATACTTAGTGGTCCTGGTTCTATTTCCCCCTCAAGGAAAGACAGAATAATAGAAAAACTAACAGACTGAAGGGTAAATGAACTAAAAGCAATTAAAAGACAGAATATTAACTTTTTATTTTCAAGAAAATATCTGTTAACTCTCCCATTTCTATTTCCCTTATGCCCTCAAGTCCACATTCATATCAATCTATTGTCCTCTGTCTGCTCTAAATTAAACGCTATGATTTTTCTCTGTTTTCTTCTTTTATTCACCAGCCCAACTCTCTATTAATAATTCACAAAACCTCGACATTTCATCCCTTTAACAATGAAAGCGTTTCCATTCCTTTTTTTTTTTTTTTTTTACGGAGCGCAAGCAGCTTTTTATGCTTCTCTTCCAGTGATCAAATGATTATGCAAGGGAGGAGAAGATTAAATGTGCTGTGAAACCAATGGGGGTGGGGAAATATAGCATTTCAAAATACGGGGCGAGTTGAATAAGTATGTTTGTGATTAGGGTCAAGGATAATAGCCTCCTATTCCGCTCCTCTCTGCCTCTACCTTTGTGTGTGTGTGTGTGTGTGTGTGTGTGTGGGCTTTCTAATCTCATATTTTTGCGCGTATGAAGCTTCACAACTCGTTTCTATATTCTATATTTGTATTCTATATCATCATTGCCAACAGCACAGTGCGACTCAGAGGGTCTTGTCAAATTCTGCACCTGGGGTCTTGTCTGTCCTTTCACTTCCACAAATCTTCACTCATCTCCAGCCTCCCGTCGCGTCAGAGTAGGTCTGCGTCTTCCAGCACTCCTGATGCTCACATTTATCTAATGTAATCAGCATACTTATGTTGATTATAGCGGAAATCGATATTTTCATACTCAGCACATTTATCTAATGTACTGAGGATGAAAATATCGAATTTCGTTATAGTCAACATAAGTATATTGATTACATAACCGATACCCACATACTTAACAGGTTAGAGAAGTAAATTGATAAAAAGCTTAAAAATGAATAATCTGGTTTTAGAAAAGGCATGAGTTAAAAAATATCAAGCATTTGCAGTTGCAACATTCAGTCTGGTCACCTTTCTATGCTGTCTTTGCTATAACAGTCTAGTTGTCACACGAATTGTCATTTCAATTTAAGATAAACTCGTGTCTGTCCTGATTCCATCATAACCAGACGCGTTCCATCTCCTGAGTTTCTTTGTTGTTGATTCATTAAAAAACTCTATCCATTCATCAGCACTTGGTGGCCTTCTACAGCTTCTGGTATGTCAATCAAATTAGCTCCCCTCCCTTACAAACTCACAGACACACAAACACACAAAACATCTTTTGTTCATGGCTTAAAAGAAAAATGTTTCGCCCAGTGCTGTGTTTTTTCTCCTTATTCGGGTGTGATTAATGGCCCCTCCCACCTTTTGATAGGCATTTTCTTAATTTTCTTTTCGGCCGTAGTTATTTCATTAATAATTCTGAGCCTAAGCCTAACACCAAGGCCTACTGTCTCGCCTCCTGTATACTAGACCTGTCAGCATCATCTGCCTGTTTTTTTTTTTTTTAGGAATTCTCTTTTATTTCTTTGTACTCCCAAGGCAGTGCTGCGTTATTTTCATTTCGCCTGAAATGAAAAAAAAGGGCAGCTGGAATAGCTTCAAATAATTTCATTTAGATGACCTTCCTTTCTTGTTTAACTTTGTTATCCAAGTTTGAATACTTACTGCGTTCTACTTACTTTTTGCATCTCCTATCTAATTTTAATCTTGAAGAACCTAGTGCTTTTGTCACCTCTTTGTTGCATACCAGGTCTCATTCGATATCCAAATGTCCTATTTTGTTAATCAGTATCTGATAATTCTTGTATATTTGTTTCTGTCGTTGTGTCTATCACTTCTTACTTCTTCTTTCGGCCTTATGAATCCCACTGTATAGCAGGGTCGGCCGCTCGAGTCAACTTTCTCCATCTATTTCTATTCCTTGCATCTTCTACCCCCCCAAGTCCCACCTCACCCATATCCCTCCTCACCACATCCATCCATCTCATCCACTGACGCCCCACACTCCTCCCCCCCCCTCATCACTGGCATGTTCTTGGCGCTCTTGATGGGGTCCACCTCCTTTCTTCCTATTACATGGCCTAAGTATCTCAGAAGAACTTCCCTAGCCTTCACCTTTACGTTATATATACCACACATTCTTCTTATACCTCGACTCTGCCTCCTTTCCAGTAGTGATATTCCAGCAATCCCTCTCGCCATCCTGGTCTCGGTTCTCTCCAACAGTTAGCCCAAGTTTCTGGCCCATGGATTGCTTGTATATTGCTTGTATGTTTGTATCTATCACTTTTATACATGCATATAACAAGTACAGTTTCAGTGCAGACGCGGAGTCCAGTAGACTCCACTGACCCAGTAATGAAATTCGGTTTATTGCAATAGATGAAGTCATTGCAAAGTCCGATTATGCCTTTTATAGTAATGGCGTCATTAAAAGTAATGTAAAGCAGTAAATGTTCTTCGTTCTGTTCGAAGCGAATTTGAAGGGCTTTATGGAATGAGTCGTGTTTTGATAGTATTTAAAAAAAGCAACGTAATGAAATGAACTTTTTAACATTTTAGAAATACCTAAAGACATTATTTACGCGAGTAATTGTCTGATCATTTTTATACGTGAATTAATAAAGTATATTATTAGATATATATTATTAAATACACTGACTAATGAGGTTACTTTTTTTTGTGAGGGAATTTTGCTGAGACACTGAATTATAATTATATATATATATAGTGTGTGTATATATATATATAAATACATACATACATATATATCTCAGGATCGAACCCAGGTCTTTCAGTTGAAAGGCAAGGGCGCTGCCCACTAGGCCATACAAGTCATAAAAGAAGTTGGAACCTGAGAGCAACTGCGCCCACACGTGATTGTGTTGATTATTTCTAAATTATTTCTGACATACATATATATATATATATATATATATATATATATATATATATATATATATATATATATATATATATATATATATAAGGTATATTTTGTACGTGATATTTATCACACATTACCACAGGTGAAAAATAAGAAACGGGGTGTAGGTATATATATATATATTCTCATATATATCCACCATCTCAAAATGCATATATATAAATACATACTTACATACATATATAAATATACATGTGTGTGTGTGTTATGAACAAGTTAAGAGAAATAACTTCTTGACAGGCGGTAACTATTGTTGTGTAGGTGATTGGAATATCAACATGTTAGAAAGATATTGCAACTTTTGAGATGACCCATTATAATAACACTTCCTAAAACTGAAACATCACAGTGCATTCAGAAGCACATTTCACGATGATTTTTGAAACCCTCATCTTATGATTCGGTAGGGACGCGTAAATTCAATTTTAAATCCATTGTTCCAAAACCTATTTTCGGTCCAATTAGCGAGAAAGCTCTGTTTGCCTGCGTCATTGCTTGTTTTCCGGTTAACCGGTACAGTGCCGTTTCACGATACCTCATTCAAGTTGAAAGCTTTCTTAATGACATTTGCAGATGTTTTTGCGTGTATTCCTGTGATGGGATGCATCGACATCAATCAATGGATTGACACCTGTCAGTGTGGATCTGGAGGTGGGGTATGGTCTGATCAGCTGGAAAGTGGAAAATGTTTTAAAGCCACTCCTACCTCGACACCGGCTTCTGATTATGTTGCGTGCGAAATTGGATTCGAGAGAGAAAACATACGATGATTTTTCATCAGTTATTTGTTACGCTCAGATAAGAGTACGTTGCAGTTAGAAAGATTTGCAACTGGATGAAGATCTCTCTCTCTCTCTCTCTCTCTCTCTCTCTCTCTCTCTCTTGCTCTCTCTCTCTCTGCTCTCTGTGATTATTCATCACTGATTTGTTATGCATCGACATCAGACAAGGAAAGTGGGTTGCAGTGAATTTTATGCGAGAGCTTTTCATCTCTCTCTCTCTCTCTCTCTCTCTCTCTCTCTCTCTCTCTCTCTCTCTCTCTCTCTCTGATTTTTCATCAGTGATTTGTTTCAGACAAGAGTAGGTTCCAATGAATTTTGTGGGAAGATCTCTCTCTCTCTCTCTCTCTCTCTCTCTCTCTCTCTCTCTCTTTTCATCAGTGATTTGTTTCTCAAGAGTCTCTCTCTCTCTCTCTCTCTCTCTCTCTCTCTCTCTCTCTTTCATGCCCGTGAACTCGAAGAGAATCGCGATTAAAATATACTATATTGTCTTATACTTATGCTTATGCCATGTTAATCAGCTTTAGGTAATTTTTTTAATCACTGCGGATGAAATGCTTAAAGGGGAAGTGATACGTAAACGCAGTTAAATTAAAGATAAACATTAATTGTAAACGATGCAAATGAGATTTTAACCTTCGTTTGGCTAAACAGTCCGTTAACGTAAATAAAATATGGAACGAGAGCGAACAGTTATATGCCATCGCCTATTTAGCCGAGCAAAAAAAGAAAAAAAAAAAAGTTGGGTGGCTAGTTTTAGTTTTCTGTAAAAGAAAACTATTGTGCGTTTGTCTGTCCGTCAGCACTTTTTCTGTCCGCCCGCAGGTCTTAAAAACTACTGAGGCTAGGGGGCTGCAAATTGGTATGTCGATCATCCACCCTCCTCCAGTCATCAAGCATACCAAATTGCAGCCCTCTAGCCTCCTCAGTAGTTTTGATTTTATTTAAGGTTAAAGTTGGCCATAATCGTGCATCTGGCAACGATATGAGCCAGGCCACCACCGGGCCGTGATTAAAGTTTCATGGGCGGCGGCTCATACAGCATTATACCGAGACCACCGAAAGATAGTTCTATTTTCGATGGCCTTCATTATACGCTGTTGCGGTGCACAGAAAACACTATTGCGCCGAAGAAACTTCGGGCCTTGGTAACTAGGTTATGAAATGAGCAAACTGTCATCGGAAATTGGAGAAGGTCTGGTTTTCATATGTGATTCTTTTCTATCCGTAAGAGGGAAATATTTGCCAATTATTTGCCAACAAATATTTGATGAAGGAAACGGTTGTAGTATCTCTACCTTCTGTGCTGTTCATTATTTTCAAGTAAATTTCAGCCCACTCCTAAAACTGTATGAGTTACAATAGTAAAAGTAGTTCTAATAGTAAGTAGTATTAGTAGTTGTTGCTGTTCATATTGTTACAGTTGTCATGAAGTTGTTGCCGTGATGGCGCACTGGTAAGGTTCTCGTCTACCAGTCTAGAGGACAGGAGTTCAAATCCCGCCGCTCACTGATTGCTTGGGGATGGCACATTTCATAAACCCGGTGGCCCGCCAACCTAGCGGTCTGAAAACTCGAGAGGGTGTTGAACAGCCTTGCAAGTCCCAGGAGGACTTTAACCTGTAATGAACTTAGACAGCTATTATTCTTTGTGCTGTTTTCAAGGTATTTTAACCGATTCTAGTACAGATCACTTTAACTGCAATAGACACTTTACTGAAATATATGAACGATTCAGTCTTATACCCTCGTAAAGAGACTCACATTATTATTTGAACGTTATTATTCTCGTAATTAATATTCTTGTGAATCGGTAAACTGAAGACGAATGGATATGATGTACAATACCAATGATATTAGTAATTAAAAATTACTCATAGCAGCATGGGTCTTGAAATGGAGAAACAAATCCATATTTATGTATGGTTACAAATGTATTTAGAAATAAATCTCTGCAGAGAACTTCCGGGAATCTGCTCGATTACCCTTTCCAATCTGTGGATTTGTTTCTCCAGTAATAATAATAATAATAATAATAATAATAATAATAATAATAATAATGATAATGGAGAAAAACTCCACAGTTATGTGTGGGTAAAATATATTTAAAAATAAGTCTCGATAGAGAGCTTTAATAATAATAATAATAATAATAATAATAATAATAATAATAATAATAATAATAATAATAATAATAATAATAATAATGGACAAAAAATCCACAGTTATGTGTGGTGCAAATATATTTAAAAATAAATCCCTACAGAGAGCCTTTTGGGAATCTGTAGAAATTAATTTTTAGATATATATACCCACACATAACTGTGAGTTCGTTTCTCCAATACTGGTAACATACGCATAATCATTTCAGTCAGATAATACGTGAGACTTGCTTATGAAAAAAAATCACCTCACAAAAAAAGGTTTTGAAATCCCTCGGCGCTCCGAATTAGTTATGTAATGAATTACTCGCATGCAAAGTAAAACTGTAATTTTTTTTTTTTAGCTTTATTTTCCAGAGCTTGTGTATTTCACAAGCGAAGCGTACGTAATTCCTTTGCAGGTAACAGCGTGAGTTTATACTGTGTTTTCTCATAGCGTAAACACCTTCGTATGAAAATTAATGAATACGCGACGGGAGAAAGTTGAATACACTTTTTATGGGAGGAGGTCAGAGCATCACGTAATGTTCTAAAACTCACGTATGAGAAAGGCAGAACTTCGTCAGCTTATGTAAGGAAATAAAAACACTTGGGTGATTAGATTAATGAATTGTAAGTAACAGAATAATACATGACTACAACAAACAATGATATATCTGAGGAAAAATTAAGGTAACGGCGCAAAGCGAATTTAAATAGAACTTTATCCTCCTTTTAACTTATGAGCCTTTAAATATATATATATATATATATATATATATATATATATATATATATATATATATATATATATATATATATATATATGTATGTTATATGTATGTATATAATAAGTTCACTTATAAAACTCGCTGGTATGCAAAGTGCGTAACCTAACCAGTTACCCCGTATGCGGGCGTTGCCGTCAGTGCGCCTCGTGCGGTGCACTGTAGGCATTACTTAAGGTTCTTTGCAGCGTGCCTTCGACCCCTAGCTGCAACCCTTTCGTTCATTTTACTGTACCTCCGTCCATATTCTCTGTCTTCCATCTTACTTTCCACCCTCTCCCAACAATCGATTCATAGTGCAACTGCTTTGAGGTTTTACTTCTTTTACACCTTTCAAACCTTGTACTGTCAATTCCCGTTTTAGCTCTGAATGACCTCATAAGTCCCAGTGCTTGGCCTCTGGCGTAAATTCTACATCTAATTTAAATAAACCTAACCAGTTAACTCACTTACTGATTAAGTACTTAGGTTACACCTACTTTTGTGACCTCTGTACATCAGTTGGTAACACCCTTGTCTCTCATCTGAGAGGTCCCGGGTTCGATCCCAAGATCAGGCAGAAAGTTGTAGAGATTTATTTATGTCTCCTACGTGATTGTGTTCTAATTTTCATGGTTCATTCGTAGGTTACTAAGCGGGACAGAACTCAGTCATGTGCCATTTAGCTTGATGTACTTATGCCAATGATATGCATGTGTATGCTAAAGGAATTTAGTCTTGAAATTCAAATAAGTTCGTTTAATTCATTCTTATGTACTGTATACAGATGAATAATTGATGTATTATTAAGTTATATAAGTTCATTTTATTCATTTGTACATAATGTATATGGATTAATAAGTTATGCATTCTAAAATTCATATAAGTTCGTTTAATTCATCCGTACATACTGTATATAGATGAATAACTTATGTATTATTAAATTATAGAAGTTCATATAATTCATTTGTACATACTGTATATAGATGAATAACTTATGTATTCTTAAGTTATATAAGTTCATATAATTCATTTGTACATACTGTGTATAGATGAATGACCTATATATTCTTAAATTATATTGGTATTTAATTCATTCGTACGTACTCTATATAGATTAATAACTTATGTATTCTTAAATTATGTAAGTTCATTTAATTCTCCGTACATGCTGTATATAGATTAATAATTGCCTATGTATTCTTAAAGTATATAAGTTCATTCAATCCTCCGTACATACTGTATATAGATTAATAACTATGCACAGAAAGTCATTCAGATTAAAAGAATGAATAAAACAATAAATAAAATCAAGAACCAGAAGGCTTTTGGGTTCAGATTCTGAGCTGTTCTCCGGTCGTTTAAAAAATTGGGAAGGGATGTAGTTCTGAACCCTCTTTCTCTCTCTCTCTCTCTCTCTCTCTCTCTCTCTCTCTCTCTCTCTCTCTCTCTCTGACCACCGGGAACCGTAACCCGATACACCCGACATTGTTCCATTTTGCTTCCGGGATAAGAGACACGAGGAATCCTGGTATTGGAGAGAGAGAGAGAGAGAGAGAGAGAGAGAGAGAGAGAGAGAGAGAGAGAGAGAGAGAGAGAGGTTGGTTAAACACTGAAATCAAAGAAGAGAGAGAGAGAGAGGAGAAAAATGGGGTGTCATATTCAGTGACGTTTAATGGAAATGTGTGTGTGTGTGTGTGTGTGTGTGAGAGAGAGAGAGAGAGAGAGAGAGAGAGAGAGAGAGAGAGAGAGAGAGAGAGAGAGAGAGAGAGAGAGGGGTAAAAAAACCGGTGTAATATTCCGTGAAGTCTAATGGAAGTGTATGTATGTATGTATGAGAGAGAGAGAGAGAAAAAAAAGAATGGGTGTCGTATTCACTGAAGTGTAGTGGACACGAGTGTGTATGTATGGGATGAGAGAGAGAGAGAGAGAGAGAGAGAGAGAGAGAAGTTGGTATCATATTCCTTGAGGTTTAATGGAAGTAAGTGTGGATGGGTGTATGTGTATGGGTGCGTGTGAGAAGACAGAGAGAGAGAGAGAGATTGGCATCATATTTAGTAAAGTTCAATAGAAACGTGATAATGTGAGGAAGAGTAAAAAGAAAATAGGACTTACCACCATGTAAAATATATTGGCAAGTTAATGGAACCAAGGAAGTCTTATATTATTAATAAAAAAATGTGACTTCCTTTACCATAAATGAGCATTCCGAAGTGTTACTTAATTTATATATAATTTCTTAAATAACTTATTTATGCGTGTTATTTATACGTGTTATTTCAAGTCACTGATGTCGAAATGAAGTAAGGAGCTGGTAATTTAAGAGTTGAAACGTGTCCAATATAAAATAAAGAAATTTCAATAGAATAAAGTTTGTGAATGACAACAGCGAATGAGGTCAAAGGTAATATTTCTGAAAGTAATTGGGGGTGGGGGCTAGTGCCGGCAGTACACCTCGTGCGGTGCACTGTAGGCATTGCTTAAGGTTCTTCGCAGCGTGCCTTCGGCCCCTAGCTGCAACCCCTTTCGTTTCTTTTACTGTATCTCCTTTCATATTCCCTTTCTTCCATCTTACTTTCCTCAACCTTCTCCTAACAATTTTACTATCAATTTCCGTTTCAGTGCTGAACGACCTTATAGGTCCCAGTGCTTGGCCTTTGGCCTAAATTCTATATTCAGTTCAATTCAGTTCTAATGTACAACAATTCTTCACACTTAAAATTGCAGAAATTACCATGAATGAAATGACTCCCGTTCCCCAAATTGTCATGCAGTTATTTCCCCGTCACCTCTTCTGTTACTTCTCTCGAATGAACACCGCAATATTCTTTGGAGGCTTGAATTTCAAGTCATTGGGCTCTATAGGGTGTTTGTTCCATGTGAATACGGTTCTTCGTCTGAATAATAATAATAATAATAATAATAATAATAATAATAATAATAATAATAATAATAATAATAATTGCACTCAAACGCAAAGAATCAGAAAGATTCATAAACAAGTATAAAGTAAGTCGAAGTTTCTTCGGCGCAGTCGAGTTTTCTGTCCGGTGGTGGCCTCAGCCTCCGCCTATAAAACTCTTAGCCGCGGTCGCGACCCATGAAACTCATCCACGGTCCGGTGGTGCCCTGTTATTGGTACCTATAGCGCTGTCAGAAGTACGATTATAGCTAACTTTAACCTTAAATGAAATAGAAACTACTGAGGCTAGAGGGCTGCAATTTGGTATGTTTGATGTCTGGAGGGTGGATGATCAACATACCAATTTGCAGCCCTCTGGCCTCAGTAGTTTTTAAGATCTGAGGGCGGACAGAAAAACGGGAAAAGTGCGGACGGATAAACAAACAAAACTAAAAACCTGTTCGAAGAGAATCCTGCTTTCTCTGTATAAGCGAAATGAAAAACTTACCTCAGATCTGAAGGTTATTCTGGGCCAGTCAGAGGTGCCTTCCCGACGATATTGTTCGCCATAATTCTGCCTCGAAGAACACTTCTGAACAAACACCAGCGAGAATTATAATGTTTGTTTCTCTTTAATAGCTCTTTTAAATCCCAAGGCACCTCGCTGGCAGCTTTTACTGCCGTGGATATCTTCTATTTGCTTTACGATTTGTAGTTATATTTTTTTTTTATGTTCGGGAGCTGAACTAAAACCTCATAACAGGTATTTACACAGGTAATGTACATACGGTGGAATAATGGTTAAAGGCAGGATTTTAACATTAGAATTCCACTATTATTCCTTGCCAGTTTTTGTTTGCATAAAATACAGGCTTTTATCTTTATTTCATACCTTACGTTTTTGTTCCATCTACGTATCTGGTATTTTAAAGCGCAGATTTAAGCTGGTAATGTACAGGAGGCGAAATAATGGCTAAAGGGTTTTTGCCATTAGAATTTCATTATTATTCCCTACTAATTTTTATTAGATAAAATTTAAGCTTTTCTGTACTTGTAACTCGAGTTTTTATTCCTTCTAAATGTCTGACACTTGAAAGCACGGCTGTGCTTGTTCGAACGAATGAAATGATTGCGTAAGTTATTAGTTTGTTATATATAAGTGAGTGGGAGTGTTGAACACCGTTTTCAGTATTATTATTTTACCATTTGCAATCTTATTATTTTCATAAAAACAGAAATATAAATTAATTTCTCTCGCGTAAAACAAAAGGCCTTGAAACTTCGGCGCAATCGAGTTTTCCGTACAGTCGCTACAGCATTATCATCAGGGCCCCCGAAAATAGATGTGTCTTTCGGTGGTCTCGGTGTAATGCTGTATGAGCCGCGGCCCATGAAACTTTAATCACGTCCGTCCTAAGATCTTAAAAACTACTGAGGCTAGAGGGCTGCAAATTGGTATGTTGGTTATCCACCCTCCAATCATCAAACATACCAAATTGCAGCCCTCTAGCCTCGGTACTTTTTATTCTATTTAAGGTTAAAGTTAGACATGATCGTGCTTCTGGCAACGTTACTGGATATGCCACGTTGCCAGAACCACGATTATGTCTACCTTTAACCCTAAATAGAATAAAAAGTACCGAGGCTAGAGGGCTGCAATTTGGTATGTTTGATGATTGGAGGGTGGATAACCAACATACCAATTTGCAGCCCTCTAGCCTCAGTAGTTTTTAAGATCTTAGGACGGACGGACACACAAAGCCGACACAATAGTTTTACAGAAAACTAAAAAAAAAAAAAATGGAGCAATTTAGTCCCCAGCGTATAGCCGTGACGTGCTTTCGTGATAAATGACAAATATTCTTACACCGCCCACAACAAGAATGCGAAAGTAATAATGAACAGTCCATTAGTAAAAAAAAAAAAAAAAAGCGGTATCTGCTAACGTCGATATGCTCGCATTGGTACGTGTAATTTTTGTAATGAAAGGAACACATTAGCGAGAATTGAGTGGCCTCATTACACGCCTGTATAAATGCGGTCTGTTTCGTGGTCCTTTTTCGCGTGTTTGGGTGATTGGTGGTTTGTGAGGTGGGGTGGGGTCTGTTTACGTGTGTTTATTTTCTAAAAAACATGCCCGCTTTATTTGGTCTGTGTTTCTCCTTTGTTTGGGCTTATTATTTTTCATTGTAATGTTTTACTTAATTCTCGGCTTATTGTATATTATTTGAAGTACAGGCTCAATAGAAATATATTGTGTTTAAGTGATTTTTAACTTAAAATTGTTTAGAATCACGTATTTTGTTTCCAAAACGGTGAGAATGAATGTTATATAAGTAATTTTTTTTTATAAGTTGTAGGCAAAATATGTCGTCGTATGTACACTTAGGGAACCCTCCATCCGTATTTCTGCGTACTATTTAAATGTCTATTGTCATTTTGTAAGAACTGAAAATCAATAAAAAAATAGATATATTTTAAGCAAAATGTGAAATTCGGGTTTCTTATATAAATATAAAAAAGAATTTGCTGTTTACAATGAGCAGCATCTAATGAAAGTATTACAGATGTAACTATCGGAGAGAGAGAGAGAGAGAGAGAGAGAGAGAGAGAGAGAGAAAGGGGGTATTACCCACGTTTTTGTACTAACTGTTGTCAGCGCCGAAATCGAAAATGGTTCCCAAAAAAATCATTAAGCATCAAATTTAAAAACAAAATTTTTATATAAAACAAAAGAAAGCTTCTTGCGTGCAAAAATGCAAAGGATTTTCTCTTTTATAAGCAGAATTCGATAAATCCGGCTTCTCCACTTTTTCATTATTCATTTCTTTCTAAGCAAAAAAAAAAAAAAAATCCGCTGAATTTTGAGATAGGTTATTTTTAAAAAATTATCCCACGATGTTGAAGCTGATATATCTTTCAGCATCGCAAGAACAAAACATTCTTCTCGTGTAGGAACAAATGCAAAATGTTTCGTAGCGACATAAAAGTGAATGCTTTCTGAAAGATGACGCTTCAAAAGACAAATGGATAATAATCCCGTATTTTTTTTTTTAATGTCCGCAAAAGAACGAGAAGCGAAAATAATACGAGAGATAACTTACTAAGTTACATCTCAAAAAAGATTCTTTATCTCTCGTTTTCCTTTAAATCTTTATGAAAAAAGAAATATTTCAGGACAGTTTGAATCCCTCATTGATTGCATTTTGGCATTCATAGTTCAGGTATGTGTGTGTGTATATATATATATATATATATATATATATATATATATATATATATATATATATATATATATATATATATATATATATATGTATATATAGATAAAAAGTGACGCGACATGTTATATACATTTTTTTCGTGGCTAAAAGGTTTGATAGAACAGTCCTTTTTCCATCCATGATGCAGAAATAGTTTGTGATGTACAAGGTTTTGGCAATACACTTTTCCCCTTTAAGCTAGGGAGGCGAGTCTGTTGTGAAACATGTCATAAACACATCGGCAACTTATCTGTTACATATCACTGACAAGTTGCAAACATGTCAGCGACTGTAAGTGGAGAACGAATTTTGAGCCAGCGTTGATACTCGAATGAATCTTGAGCCAATGTTGATAATCGTTAAATTGTATGTAACTTGTTTGTCATAGGTGTGCGATATGTTGCCGACATGTGTTTACAACATACCTTACTGCATTGTAGATGCATCCTGACACTTGAAAATCTAAGGGACCATTCACACTACAGTGAAACATGTCATGAACATACATTAACTTGTTGCCCATACATCACAAACATGTTCAGTAAAAGTCTACGGCTTATTGGTGGCATAAATCAGTGTTTCATACTGTTATCCACCATTCACCAAAGATCAGTTCTCCACTGAAAGTCGTTGACTTGTTTTCAACATGTTTGTGACATGTATCAGATAAGTTGCCGACTGCGTTTACGACATGTGTTACTGTAATCATGGATTCGTGTGTAAATCTCTAGAGGGATTTACACTTCTTTGAGATTTATTGGGATTTACTGGGATTTTCTTACGGTTTTTTTTCGGGACGTACCTCACTTTCCGCGATGATTGCGGATTTCTTTGTGGATATTTCGTCATGATTAAAGCCAAGTTCGGTGGAAAGTTTAATAGGTAACTTGTTTTTGCCTAGTGAGTTAATAAGCTCGCAGTGTCCTTGGACTATAAAAATCTTATAAGGCAGCTTGCAAGAGCTCAGGTGGACTAATCATGCTTGGAAAGATTGCATTTCATCACTATCATAACTTCTTTATTTTGGTCTATCTTGCGATATGATGAAAGTTGAAACGCAGCCATCATGCTTATTTCATATACATGCAAGTCTTCGTTGGAGGGGTGGGTAGAGCTCTCGGCTAGCATGCTGTTGGCCCAGGGTTCGACTCTCCTACCGGCCAAGGAAGAATTAGAGGAATTTATTTCTGGTGATAGAAATTCATTTCTCGTCCACAATAAGCTGTAGGTCCCGTTGCTAGGTAACCAGTTGGTTCTTAGCCACGTAAAATCAATCTAATCCTTCGGGCCAGCCCTAGGCGAGCTGTTAATCAGCTCAGTGGTCTGGTTAAATTGAGATATACTTCTTCATATACATGTGTTCACATAACAAAAACACGAAAAATAGTAATAATTTTTTTTTGTCTGACATAAAAGATTATTAATTAATACATCTATCACAGCGAATTTCATTAAAAGATCGTAATTAACACATCCGTCACAGCGAATTTCCTATATACAGAGTTACAGATCGTCTCAGACTATTGTATATCTCATATATTATTGATTATCAAAAAATTCCAGATTATTATCCTGTATCATTTGCAAAATAAGAATTACTGAACGTTGCATTAGCTATCATACATCTTTTGATTATACACTGCATTCGTAACTTCCATTTTACGTTTTAATAGAATAATCGTTCGGTTGACAAAATTTCCCACTGCTTCAATCCATATACTTTATATGGATACGTAGGTGAATGTACTCATTATATATCTATAAAGTTTTCAAGTGCAAATATAATGGCTTATTGGTAGTACTAAAAAAAATGTACTGTATGAATCTCTTATTACCTAAACTTTTTTTTTTCATTTTTTCTTCTTTCTGTTACAGATATCCTTCCAATTTTTCAGTCCAAAAGTGAAGTCCTTTCCACGTGGCTTAGAACTCCCCTCATCAGGAAAAGGTAAATAATTATTTTTGTCTCTTTTACACAATTTGTCTCTCCTGTCTTTGGGGACAAAAAAAAAAGGTGTTTACCATTGGTGTTGCAACAACAGCTTTCGTATTAGAGAGTGTTGCTTCCGGACAGGTGTGAGAGAATATTGCTTTTCAACATATACTGCTTGATTGTGCTTCATTATGACGAAATTGAATTGATAAAAATAGAGATATAATGTTGATCATTGTTATCATTATACCACCGGGTTGCGTTACATTATGACGGAGTGGCATTGATGTAATAATAATAATAATAATAATAATAATAATAATAATAATAATAATAATAATAATAATTATTATTATTATTATTATTATTATTATTATTATTATTATTATTATTATGTAAAATATCTTAGAGGAATCGTGAAATGTAAGATATTAAATTAATTTACAATAAAGCTTTTTTTTTATGTATCCCATCTACAACTGTACATTTACAGGGGCACAGGAGAGAGAGAGAGAGAGAGAGAGAGAAGGCATTCCTCCGTATGGGAGAGAAAGTGGGGACACTTGTAATAAAGTCTTTGAAAGACAAAGGGGTCGAGAGAGAGAGAGAGAGAGAGAGAGAGAGAGAGAGAGAGAGAGAGAGAGAGAGAGAGAGAGAGAGACAAGGCAATCCTCTGTATTGGAACACTTGTAATAAACTCTTTGAAAGACAAAGGAGTAGAGAGAGAGAGAGAGAGAAGGCATTCCTCTGTATTGGAGAGAAAGTGGGACACTTATAATAAGCTCTTTGAAAGACAAAGGGGAGAGAGAGAGAGAGAGAGAGAGAGAGAGGGGCATGCCTCTGTAATAAACTCTACGGAGTAAGCCTCACATATTTCACTAAATGCTGAGCATTGCGGAGGTATGATCTGCTTTTTTTGAAGTTCCATTTTCGTTTGTAGTTGTATTCAGTGAAATGGTATGCAGTAATGGGCAGGTGAACAGTAGATAGTGGCTGTGTATGATAAAGAAATAAATTATTATATGTATATATATACTGTCATATAATTTATATATGTATATATAGAATATATATATATATATATATATATATATATATATATATATATATATATATATATATATAGTGTGTTGGTCAGTGAATATCTAGTTTCTGTAAAATATATCAGGAGACATTAACGTAAAACCCTATTAAAAAAGTAAAAGGAATTTACATGTTAATCATGTTCCTTTACGTGTGTATACACACACACACACACACACACACACACATATATACATATATATATATATATATATATATATATATATATATATATATATATTTATATATAGAAACATTTTTGGTTTTCAGGCTATTAAACATTTTACTTAATTCATAATATTACTACTACTACTAATAATAATAATAATAATAATAATAATAATAATAATAATAATAATAATAATAACCCCAGCAGTGCTAGGATCATATAAAACAAAAGATCTCAAAAGTAATTTTTAAAAAATGCTCTCACAAACCAATAAGTGTAGAAAACTAATAATGTCGATTTTTACTGATAAAACATCAGTAACAACATTCCATTACAAGTGCAAATGAATCACAAACACTTAACGAGTTTTCTTATTTTCTCTCATGATTATCTAGCGCACAAACGTCATTAAATATTACATTCTTTATCACCAACATTCCCGGCACAAACAGCGTTTGTTGACGAACTCGTTAGGGAATGCTGGAACACATTCCAGCGACCCCATCTTTTTTTATGCTAGTTAAATTTGCCTCTGTATAAAATTCCGCTTTTTCATATTACATGTTTCGACAAATTGGCTCTCTATTTGCTCGCCAAATAATTGAAGGGAGTCTACAACAAAATGTAGGGTGGGGAAAACGATGTGGAATTTCATTGAAAAGACGCGATTTTATTTTCTTCTTCGGACAGAGGGTAATTTGGGTGTTTGTGTAATTATATATATATATATATATATATATATATATATATATATATATATATATATATATATGTATATATATATATATATATATATATATATATATATATATATATGCACAGTCATGAAGCTACAAACGTCTTCAGTATCCAATTCTCGTTCCTTCAGGAATATCCTGATCAGGAATTATCACCGGAGGGGAATTTTTAAATGGTAAATGGATCGGTACCGCCGGGTCTCGATCCATTTATCACTTGAAAAAATTCCTTCGGTGATAATTCCCATCGGGGATATTCCCGAAGCAGCGTGAATTGGATATTGAACGACTTTGTAGCCTCATGACTGTGTGCATATATATATATATATAATATATATATATATATATATATATATATATATATATATATATATATATATATATATATATATTGCACACATAACTTATGAAATCTGAATAACGCAGAACAAGCTCTGAACAAAGGCCAACTAAATAAACCCCGGAAATAAAACATGGAAATTACCCTCTGCCCGAAGAAGAAAATAAAATCGCGGCTTTTCAGTGAAATTCCACATCGTTTTCCCCACCCTACATTTTGTTGTAGACTCCCTTCAATTATTTGGAGAGCAAATAGAGAGCCATTTTGTCGAAATATGTAATATGGACACGGAATTTTATGCAGAGGCAAATTTAACTAGCATTAAAAAAAATGGGGTCGCTGGAATGTGTTCCAGCTGTCCCTAACGAGTCCGTCAACAAACGCTGTTTGTGCCGGGAATGTTGGTGATAAAGAATGTAATATTTAATGACGTTTGTGCGCTAGATAATCATGGGTGGAAATAAGAAAACTCGTTAAGTGTTTGTGATTCATTTGCACTTGTCATGGAATATTTTAATTGATGTTTTATCAGTGAAAATCGACATCATTGGTTTTCTACACTTATTGGTTTGTGAAAGCCTTTTCTTTTTTAATTACTTTTGAGATCTTTTGTTTTATATAGTCCTATCACTGCTGGGGTTATTATTATTATTATTATTATTATTATTATTATTATTATTATTATTATTATTATTATTATTATTATTATTATCTGCGATATATGTATGTGCTCTCGTGTTTGTGCGTATACATTGGTGAATTTCACACACACAAACACATAATATATATATTATGTATATATATACATATATATATATATATATATATATATATATATATATATATATATATATATAAAACATAAATGTTTATTTAACTTTTCATCACACAGAAAGCATCAGCAAATATAATTGTCAGACCCAAAAGTTAATATAAGTGGATGCTCATTAAAATGTGTTTTTTTTTTATTATTTTTTTTTCTGTCGTCGCCAATTACGAGAACGCTCTCAAAAAGTGAAACTATTTTAGATTGCTATTTTCATTTTTGTGTTGGCGTATTTTAATGTTTTTTTTTGTTTTTTTGTTTTTCCTAATGATCTTTGTGGTATTATTTTAGAAAGTCAATAACAGTAGCAGATTTTTCTCTTTTTTATAGAAATTAAATCCAGTTTTAATGAGTGCGTTGGCATAGCTTTGGTTTTTTGATCTCAAATAATGATTTGTTAAAGTGTAGGTGCCAAAATTGGAGTAGTGCTCTCTCTCTCTCTCTCTCTCTCTCTCTCTCTCTCTCTCTCTCTCTCTCTCTCTCTCTCTCTCTCTCTGATAGAACAAATCCAAATTTACTTGGCTTTATGACGGAGGTCATTATTTTTCCCATAGAATCGGCGCAGAGAAATAAAACGTTTGAAATAAAAATGAATTATTTTTAATAATAGAAGCAAGATTCTTTGAATGTGGATTGTGAAAGCTGATCAGGACGAGTTCTCTCGTCCGCTTACACACACACACACACACACACACACATATTATAATAATAATAATAATAATAATATTGAGGTTTGACTGACACGTTCTTTTGCTAAATGCCACGGTGATCAACCCATTGCTTACTCAAACTTTTATACCTTTTCTCTTTTCTATGCTTTCATTATACGTTTTTCCATAAATTTTTTGTATATTAACGACAAACGTTACAGTAAAGCAAAAATAAAAAAGAAGAAACTTATCAAACTCTTACCGGAAAACATGATTCATTCTCATACATATCTAAGTAGAGTAACGAAGACATAAATTATTGTTAACCCCGTTCTTCTTGGCCATTTTCACCACCCTTTCCCCCCCCCTACAGGGGGGAGGTAGTGCCGTCAGTGCACCTCAACCGGTGCACTGTAGGCGTTTCTCAAAGTTCTTTGCAGCGTCCCTTCCTCAGGCCCCTAGCTGCAACCCCTTTCGTTCCTTTTACTGTACCTCCATTCATATTCTTTCTTCCGTCTTACTTTCCTCAACCCTCTCCTAACAATTGTTTCATAGTGCAGTTGCTTTGAGGTTTTCCTCCCGTTACACCTTTCAGACCTCTTACTCTCAGTTTTCATTTCACCGCTGAATGACCTCATAGGTCCCAGTGCTTGGCCTTTGCCGAAAATTGTATATTCTATCTATCTGTTTATCCTTTCCCTCAAAACATTAATAAAAGAATAAAGTATTTAAATCAGAATTAAGGAATTCCATGTTTTAGTGTAGGTTTTACCATCTTCATCACATCATCATCATCATCATCATC
>NC_089776.1:8927917-8935417 GCF_040412425.1 Macrobrachium rosenbergii
TTCAAGGTTAAAATTAGCCATAATCTTGCTTCTGGCAACGATATAGGATAGGCCACCACCGGCCTGTGGTTAAATTTTCATGGGTCGCGGCTCATACAGCATTATACCGAGACCACCGAAAGATAGATGTATTTTCGGTGACCTTGATTATACGCTGTAGCAGCCGTACAGAAAACTCGATTGCACCGAAAAAACTTCGGCGCATTTTATTACTTGTTTTTATGTGTATAAAAATTTAGATAGGCCACTATATTCTTGTATAAAACCTAATCTTTGGTGTTTCTTTAGATGGATGATAAGGTTAAAGGACATCCTTTACATATGATCCAACTTTCCGATTATATTCCTTCTCTAGTGTCTTAATTATTGATAGCAAATAAATAGCGAAATCTACATCAAAAGTAGTGAGGGCGGCGGGAAATATCACAGCGTTGAGATAAATCGGAAAAAGAAGCTGGTACTAAATCTGCCTGGATTATGCTTTATCGTAATGAATTCATTCTTCGTTTTTAGAGCGCTTAATACAAAGCTGTTCATTTTCAAGTCCTGATGATGATTGGGGCATCCAAACAGGAATACATATGTATTTATATATATATGTATGTATACATGTATTATATATATATACATATATATATATATATATATATATATATATATATATATATATATATATATATATATATATATATATATATAATATATATACATATATATATATATATATATATTATGTGTGTATACATATATATACATACATACATACATACATACATAAATTATATAAAAGAGACAGACCTTGACCCCACACGGAACAAATGTTCTAAATCTTTGCATCCGTCGAGTAATGATGCTGATCTTCCGCTCATCCGGCGCGTAATCGCTCTAATTAGTTCAGTGAAAGCGCATTATCAAAATCTCCTTACAGCGAGTGGGGCCATAAGCGCTTTCATTGTAGAAGGAATGGAAGCAGATCGCTGTTTGATGACTTGCACAAATCTCTTTGCGAGAGCGATTGTGAAAGCGAAGATTAGAAATGAAAGATAATTTTTTTTTTTTAGTTGTCTATAATAGAAAACTCTTGTGCCGGCTTTGTCTGTCCGTCCGCACTTTTTCTGTCCGCACTTTTTCTGTCCGCCCTCAGATCTTAAAAACTACTGAGGCTAGAGGGCTGCAAATTGGTATGTTGATCATCCACCCTCCAATCATCAAGCGTACCAAATTGCAGCCTTCTAGCCTCAGTAGTTTTGATTCTATTTAAGGTTAAAGTTAGCCATAGTCGTACTTCTGGCAGCGCTGTAGGATAGGCCGCCACCGGGCAGTGGTTAAAGTTTGATGGGCCGCGGCTCATACAGCATTACACCGAGACCACCGTAAGATAGATGTATTTTCGGTGTCCTTAATTATACGCTGTAGCGGCTGTACAGAAAACTCGATTGCGCCATAGAAACTTCTGTGCATTTTTTACTTGTTTATTAGTGCAAACAATTTTCTTTCTTAGCAAATGGTCTGATATTTTAAACAGTAAATTAATATTAATTTCATTTCATGTTTCTTGTCTTTTAATCTTTCACCGTGAAAATTAAAATGCATTCACACTGACAAAAATACTCTGCCGGTCAGGTTGTTAGCGTGACTTCGTTCTGTTACTCAGGGTGCGAGTTCGAATCCTGCCACGGACGTCAGAATTACGTCATGTTCTTCCGTTTGGAACTCGGGCTTTGTAGTGACAAGCGTATCCGAATAAAGTGTGAAGAAATCGAGTAATTAAGAGGGCAATGTGGTTATTAAAATTACATAAGATTCTGGTAAAAAGTGACCAGTAGATTCTGTATGTGAATTCTAACCTTGTTTAATTACTATTGATTATTATTGAATAGTATTGATTATTGATTGATCTGATATTTGAAAGTGAAACGATCCTTGTTTAAGTAAAATAAATTATATCAAGATACAGAAAAAAATAAATATAATTTTGTATGGAACGATTTGAGAAACAACACATTCCTTCAACCATCCCGTATTATCCTCCAAGAGAAATGTAATCAAAAGTAATTGTTTAGTCAACACAGGTACAAAATCCGCAGCGCGGGCATAATCCCCCACCCAAAATGAACGACCGAAAAAATGTTAATGGAATGAGAGGAAGTCGTGCGCGCGCCAAAAAATGCAGTTCCAAAAACACCGGCGTTCCACTTTAATCAAAAAAAAAAAAAAAAAAAAAAAAAAAAAAAAAAAAAAAATACTTCTCGGTAATAATCCGAGTTAATGAATTATGGAGGATCACCCGCACGGTGGAATTAATTCTGCCCGTCTATTTGGGCATGTCCAGGCGGCATTCTCCCTCCCTGTCTATCGCGGTGGGCGGACGGGGTATACGGCTACTGGAATATAAAATTGGAGCCTTTTAGTGTGTGGTCTTCCGTAGGGGGAGGTTAGCGCCGTCAGTGCATGCCCCCCATGCGGTGCACTGTAGGCATTACTTAAGGGTCTTTGCAGCGTCCCTTCTTTAGGACGCTAGCTGCAACCCCTTTCATTCCTTTTACTGTACCTCCGTTCTTATTCTCTTTCTTCCATCTTACTTTCCTCAGCCCTCTCCTAATAGGTGATTCATGGTGCAACCGCGAGTTTTCCTCCTGTTACACCTTTCAGACCTTTTTGCTGAATGACCTCATAGGTCCCAGCGCTTGGCCTTTGGCCTAAGTTCTATATTCTATTCTATTCTACTTTTGGTGAAAGTTTTTTTTTTCAGTATTGCGGGAAAGACGCCCTTTTGAAACCTTCGCCAGCGGAAACGGCTTTCTAAGAAACTGCCTTTTGTTAGTCGCATCTCTCTCTATGTGAGTTCTGCCCTGAAATGGAAATTTGCAGCATCTGCAAAATTGAGATATGTCACCTATTGGGCTCATGACACTAATACACAAGCTACCGCAGCTTCAGAATGATTCTTCTTCAATGCTTTCCACGAATATTTTAGGGGGTCCCATTTGCAGTACCTGCAAAATCAGTAGTAAGACAAAGGAGTATCTAGCATTTTTCTCAGTTTTGTATTTTTGCAGATACTGCAGTCTTCCATTTTAGGGCAGAGTCGTTTAGCGACGGTCAAGACAGACTTCGAGTGAATTTGTGGACATGACGACGCGACGGCGGCTTGAGAAATCGTGAAGTTCGAGGTTCCTTTGATCTGAATCTTCCTAGAAAATAAGCCTAGTAGAGTTTACATCTTTAACAGTTCTTGAACCTCGTTTGTTATATTATTATTATTATTATTATTATTATTATTATTATTATTATTATTATTATTATTATTATTGTTGTTGTTGTTGTTGAGAAGATGAACCTTATTCATAAGGAACAATCCCACCACAGGGGCCATTGACTTGAAATTCAAGCTTCCAAAGAATATTATTCGAAAGAATTAACAGTAGGTAAAGAGAAATACAGAAAGCGGAGGTCAGTTATTAGAAAAACAGATAAATTAACAAACTGATAAATGAATAAAAATGTATCAAATATATTAAAATACAAGTTGAATTCTATTAGGGTAGTAATCCATTGCAAGTTCTCTTGAACTTCTGAAGTTCCAGTTGCACATCCTTTGAAGGGAGGCTGTTCCACAGTCCAACGGCGTGAGGAGGAATGTAGGACCTCTGGAACTTTGGAGAAGTTCGAGAACGAGGAACTGAGGACTTTTTTATTCATTAATTTTTTTCAGGTTTGCATTTCTATGCTTAATTTACCAGGAAAGCCAAGGAGAAGACTTGACTTTTAACCAGATATTATTATTATTATTATTATTATTATTATTATTATTATTATTATTATTATTATTATTATTATTATTATTATTATATAACCAGATATTATTATGATTATTATTATTATTATTATTATTATTATTATTATTATTATTATTATTATTATTATTATTATTCAAGAGAGGAACCCCATTCTTATGGAACAAGCCCACCACTGGGGCCATTGACTTGAAATTCAAGCTTCCAAAGAATATGGTGCTTATTAGTAAGAGAAGAAAAAGGAACACACATAACTAAAAGATCTCACTTATTAAAAATAAATAAAATATATTAATAATAAATTAATAAATAACTAAAAATCTATTAAAATACAAGGCAAGCGAGAATATTCACAGGTACCTGTGGGAATCTAAATGAGGTTCATTCACAAGAACTAATTAAAATGTCGAATAATGTTGGATTGGAGGTCAAAAATAACGCTAATTCTATCTTCCAGGCTTTGCTAATCTCTGAACTGAGTTGCATAACAGATAAACGTGAATGTTTATGGAGAATGAAACAGGAAGTGAAATTAGAAAGTAATTTTTAAAGCTTGGATGGTTATCATCCAAGTTCATCAGAGCAAGTGATGAATTGTGAACCTTTAGTGAATGGAAATGATGTCTATTTTAATCTGCTTACTGCCTGAAGCCTTTGAGAACATATTCTTGCGCAATGTAGATTTCAAGCAATGTAGAAACATATTTATTTATAGCTGTGCATCATCAGGTAAGCTGATTGCGACGCAGTGCTCAGCAGATGCTCGCTCTATCCCACGTGTTTGTTAATAAGTAATCTAGAAGGTTAAATCATTATTATTATTATTATTATTATTATTATTATTATTATTATTATTATTATTATTATTATTATTATTATTATTATTATTATTATTATTATTCAGAAGATGAACCCTATTCATATGGAACAAGCCCACCAAAGGGGCCACTGACTTTAAATTCCACGAAAGGGGCCATTGACTTGAAATTCTAGCTTCCAAAGAATATGGTGTTCATTAGGAAGAAGTAGGAGGAAGTAAAGGGAAATACGGAAAGAAGAGAGACACTTATTAAAAAGAAAAAAAAAATAATAAATAGATAAAACTGTATCAGAATTCAAGAGTGGTTTTAGGGTAGTAATGCATTGCATTGTTGCTTGAACAGTCAAACAGAACAATCATAGAAACATAAACATATTACCAGATTGCCTTTCATTCATTTATACTTTGTCAAATTTTCTAAACCTTTAGGAACTAAAATATTTCGTATGAGGGAGGAATGCCTTCTCTCTCTCTCTCTCTCTCTCTCTCTTTGCGTTACTGTTCCCTCGGTAACTCGTAAAACAGCCGAGCTATTATTAGTCTGGTACGATGGCGTAGGCGGGTTGGGGGGTCATCCCCCCCACACAATTGACATTAAATGGTTGTATTAATTACAATAAAATTATAAGCAGTTTTTCAAGATTGTCGATATTTTTTCAGGGAAAAAATGCCAATTTTTTTTTTTTTTTGGCGTTGCGTGCATTTATTCAACTCTTCTTCTAACGGGTGTGTCCAGGGGGTGGGGGTGGGGGCGCCTGGGGGCCATGCTCCCCATAGACAATATATATTTGTATTTATTACAATAAAATTACAAGCAGTTTTTCAAGATTGTCGATATTTTTGGGGGGGAAAAATAAAAATTTTTTTTTTCGTTTGCGTGCATTCTTTCCACTCTCCTTCTAACACACACGATCTCACACACACACACACACACACACACTCTAGTACTGCCTGGTGCAATCAAGGGAAAGCAGTTTGCCTCCGGAGCGAAGGCAATTGCTTACACTTGCCTCTCATGACGTCAACGCGAATAAATAGCAGGTGTTACTGAGGGTGATTTGTACAGGGCTGGACCGAAAGCAATTACGAGAACGGCCTGTTTTTCTTCTTCTTCTTTCTGGGTACAACTGAGTGTTGTGCTTCGTTTCTTCCTGGGGGCGGGGGCGTGAATTTGTGTCATTTTTCTCGCGAGATCTTAAGCCTTGCTTGCGGTTTCTCGCGGTGCAATGTGGTCACACATATATGACTGTAAAGTTTCAGCTTTGTCTGATATGCTCATACAAAACTTGTCTTTATCTGATATGTTTTGTTTGTATAAATAATATATTTTGTTTGTATAAATAATATATATATATATATATATATATATATATATATATATATATATATATATATATATATATATATATATATATACACGTGTGTGTGCAGGTGTGCTTCTTCACGTATTACTGAGTAAGAAACAAAATATAATTTGTAACTGTAGTATTATTCTGCAGTACAAATGTTATCAGCCTCTCAAAGCCAACAGAGCAGTTCCACGGACTGTATAACCCTCACTTCTCAGTATCGATTGAATTTATAATTTCCATCACTGTATATGTAAAAGAAAATATTAAATTCTCGCTACACTATCGTGATCAGTAAACACCTGACGTTCTCTTTTTGAATTCAGTGAATCTAAAATTGACATTAAAGTGAGAAAAAGCCAAGTAAAAGCTGCCGCGTCGAGAGTGGCATCTACGTAAATTAAAAAAAATTACAAAAAGTGCTTTTAAAAGTTCACTGTCGGATATCATTTCATCCTGTGTTCAAATCAAAGTAAAGATTCGAGAGAAAACAAAACTGTCGCTTTTCAGAATTCCAGATTTCCAGTGTTTGTTTTTTATCGTTCTCTCTCTTTCTCTCTCTCTCTTTTTTTTTTAGGTCAACCTGTAAGCTTATCCACCGTAGACCTTCAATTTGCATAAAATTCTTTCGATTGTTTTTTATTTTCTTTCTTATTTTTCTTTTATGTCAAGCTTCGCGTTGCACGAGGGGGAACTTCAGTGAAAAATTGTCTTTAATTGCATTCCCGATGAGACTTCGCTGAGAGAGAGAGAGAGAGAGAGAGAGAGAGAGAGAGAGAGAGAGAGAGAGAGAGAGAGAGAGGAGGTGCAAAGGCTATTTTAGAAGAAACAAGTAAAAAATGCGTTGAAGTTTCTTCGGCGCAAATGAGTTTTCTCTACAGCCGCTACAGCGTATAATTAAGGCCGCCGGAAATAGATCTATCTTTCGGTGGTCTCGGTATAATGCTGGATGAGCCGCGGCCCGTGAAACTTTAACCACTGTCCGGTGGTGGCCCATCCTTTATCGTTGCCAGAAGCACGATTATGGCTAACTTTAACCTTAAATAAAATAAAAACTACTGAGGCTAGAGGGCTGCAATTAGTTTTCTTGTACAGACAACTAAAAAGAAAGTGACAAAGAAGTAAGAAAGTTTAGTAATACTAGGAATCAATGGGAATGATAAAGATAAGCAAATAGAGAGAGAGAGAGAGAGAGAGAGAGAGAGAGAAATGAGGGCAAGAAATAGTTTGCGAGTGAGACAGAGAGAGAGATGAAGGCAAGAAAAGGCTTGCGAGAGAGAGAGAGAGAGAAACTTTGAGAGAGAGAGAGAGAGAGAGAGAGAGAGAGAGAGAGAGAGAGAGAGAGAAATGAGGGTAAGAAATAGTTTGAAGTGCAATAGAGAAAATGAAACAAGAAAATGTTTGCAGGAGAGAGAGAGAGAGAGAGAGAAATAAATCTTCATCCACGCAGTCACAATGTCCTAAGGCACCAGGCGTTCCAGTAAATGGGCGTCACACTCTGCACACACCTTCAGAGAAACGGAGCGAGCAAACT
>NC_089776.1:8940417-8972917 GCF_040412425.1 Macrobrachium rosenbergii
ACATGCTTTTGTTTAGTGTAAAATATCCCACGTGCTTTTGTTTAGTGTAAAATATCCCACGTGCTGTTGTTCAGTATAAATACGGTGGATATTTCATTTCGCCATAATTCCTCATTTCAATCCATCATATTTTCTTTTATCGTCTCCCTCACCACCGTCATCTTCATTATCATATTTCACCGCCAAAAAAAAAATAATTCTTCCCTATAAAAAACATTCAACTTTAGCAGAAGGTCTCATCATGAACAATAGCAGTTAATGAAGGAACCTCCCAGACCAGGGGTAGGCGGGGGAGGGGAAGGGGTTGGGGGTTGCCTAACCTTTTCCCAAAAAAGCCACCCCTCCTCTTGTTTGTTTAGAAAGTCAACACAATCATGTCGATATCTCTCTCTCTCTCTCTCTCTCTCTCTCTCTCTCTCTCTCTCTCTCTCTCTCTTTTTATTGTCCCTTATTCTTCACTTTAAATTATCTTTATTGTCCCATTATTCTTCATATTTAAATTATCTGATTATACAAATGACTGCATATAGGAATATATAATATATATAATATAGCTAGCATAATATAATATATATATATATATATATTTATATATATAATGTTATATATATATATATATATATATATATATATATATATATATATAATATATATATAGCTATACTTATATATATATATATAATATATATTATATACACAGTATTTATATATACAGTATATATATATATACATATATATACATATATATATGTGTGTGTGTGTGGATGTACATATATCTTACTCGTTTATTTATCTGAGTAGCAGAACTCTCTTATTTCTTTTGGTCCAAGGGAAACAGTCACACCGTTCTACAAATCTTCTGACGTTCCTCCTACCCCCGAGTTTTCCATCTCATAAATAGAACTCCTAATATACCCACACGCATGCCACGCGCTCACCCAGAGTAATTTTACCACATTGATTGCCGTCGCGAGAAGCAAGTTGCATTGTTGAAGATCAAAGTAGATATTTTTACCTGCCAAAGTTCCCGCCGTACAAAAAATAACGAGGGAAAGTGAGATGTGATTAGAGAAGCAGTTAAGAGTTCTTCACTTGGACTTGGATGGAAGATCATGGACTAACTTCAGATTAGGCAGAAATACGAAGGAAGATGGAATGATTTAAAAACATGAAGCAAATGAGAGTTTGTGCGCGAAGTATCAAGTAGTGAATGCTGTATATGAGGTATACATTAGACGTTTCGAAACAGTAGATGCATGCTGTATACATATACATATGCATGTATATATTGATATATACATGTGTGTGTGCATAAATTCTCCTATATATATATGGTTTTCATATTCTATATATATATATATATATATATATATATATATATATATATATATATATATATATAAGAAAGCTTTCATGAACTAACTTAGTTACTAGGCTTAAACATAAAGGAAGATAGAATGGCTTGAAAACCACTTATAGACGAGGGAAAGGAGAATTTATGTCTGAAATATCAAGTAGTGAACAGCTGTATTGAAACCAAACACTAGACATTTCGAAACGAAGTAAATGCAATGCTATCATTTGCAGAACGCCCGAAGCCAAGCGATTGTGTTCTAGTTTTATGTGTGATTTTTTAATATTTTTTTTTTTAGTCAGAATTGCAATTTAATTGACTCTGCGCTTATCCGCAACATTAATTAATATGTATCTTTATTGATTCGTGTATTTGTTTTATATAATTATGTATGATGTATATTTTTTATTTATTATGTATATTTTTTATTTATTTTCTTTTGATAACCAACACACTCATTTATCGCGGGTGATAAAATCATGGAATTAATTTTTCTCTCGTTGTAATATTCAGCAGGATCTATCACACGGTTAACAAATGCTTTGAATATACAGTAAGTGTATATTAGAAAGAACAAAAATAAGATTAACAACAAATAGTTTAAATATAAGTGTAAATTAGAATATTAAAAAAGTTAACGTCAAATGATTCACAGTCAAGTAAGATAGTCATTGTCGAAGACAATTTCCTCCCCTCTTCCATATTAGTTCATCAAAAGCTATGATTATTTCATGTTCCATTAAAATTACTTCTGGCTGAAATTTGTCATCAAATGACAGGATATTTTCCAGTGTCATTTCTTTTACTTCCCTTCATCTCCTGCTTTCCAAATCATTGTTAACGTGTGCCTGGATAAAGCGTACCTTTCGTCCAGTCTATGCATATATACATACACAAACGCCAGTGTGTCTGTACGTATGTATGTGTGTAAGCAAACTGAATGCGTGTGCGTGTGCGAATGAGAACTTTGTGGAGGACAAAAAAATCACCTTTTACAAACCAAGCTTTCCACAATGGGATTTGAGGAGTGGAAAAACGGGGAAAACAAGGCTCGTAATGGGCGAGAAAGGGCTGTAAACGGGGATTTTTCCCTCGACCATAAATTTTCTGGCGGACTCATTAATTCCCGCGGAGCAGCTGGGCCCGCGAGGTTCATCTGCGGGACCCGAGTTCACCCGAATTTATGTGTCTGGGGGGGTAATTATGTAGAGCATATGATCACAAAAAAGGAGAGTTCTTCTTTTTGGTGTTATAAGTGTTCTTCCTTCGTTGATGACACGTGTTGATGATTTGGTGTTTCTCAGAGGAGAGTTCTCCCTTCTTGCGTTAGGGCTGTTCTTCCGTCGTTGATAACACATCTGTTAATGGTTTGGCATCTCTTAGGCGCTATACCAGTTTATCACTAACGCTATTTTTTCTTTCATAGTGTTTTAAAATAAAGCTGGTGAATAGAAAGATTTAATTATCTTTCTTTTTCAAGACTGGACCACAAGAACCGTTAATTTAAGCTACCAGTTGCCAACAAAAAATAAAATCCTTAAGAAAAAATATAAAAAATTCGAAATAATAAAGGATATACTTCGGGATGCATTCCGAGTTTCAGGAACAAATCCTTAATGGTTATTTACTTTTATATAATGATATATTCCATTTCGTTTTTCATAAATTTCCTATATTCTTTCCTTTCGTTTGTGTTGACTGAATCAGATCCCGAAAGGATAGAGATCAGAAATGAAACATGTCATAAACATGTTGGATACTTATCGCACACACGTCACAAACACGTTCGATACAAGTCGACGACGTCTTGGTGGTAGTCCAGTGCTTTGCACGATCACCCAGCATTTGCGAGAGTATTGTCTGGTCGTCGACTTCTTTTCAACATGTTTGTGACATGCATGAGATAAGTTGCCTACATGTGTTTATGATTTGTTTTCCTTCAGAGGTTCAAGCGAATATGCAATGCATTGCTACCCTAATACTATTCTTATTGCATTTTAATGAATAATAATAATAATAATAATAATAATAATAATAATAATAATAATAATAATAATAATAATAAAGTATGGATGAACCCTTACTCGTTAACAACATTGATTTCATTTTGCAACCAAATAAACCGAGAGGAATTATTATTATTATTATTATTATTATTATTATTATTATTATTATCATCAACAATAGTACCATTCCTTACAATCATAGTTATCTTTCAGTCTGTCTGTCAGTTTCTCCCTCGAGATTATTCAGCATCCTTACACAAAGGGCAAGACGCGTCTGCCCGCTCGCATACCATCGAATGGAGTGGAAGGACGTGTCTTGTAAGGAGACATGAATACTAAGCAGGGGATTTGGAGGAGCAGGGTAGAAGCCAGCCGGCACATTTCCCCTCCTCCTCCTCCTCCTCCTCCTCCTCCTCCTCCTCCTCCTCCTCCTCCTCCTCCTCCTCCTCCTCCTTCCTCCTCCTCCTCCTTCTTCTTCTTCTTCTTCTTATTTCTTCTTCTTCTTCTTCTTCTTCTTCTTCTTCTACAGGATATTTCTCATCCATCCTCCTTATTCCTCCTTCTTCTACTTCTTCAGCAGGATATGTCTTGCTTCTTCTTCTTCTTCTTCAGGATATTTCTTACTTTCTCCTCCTCCTCCTCATCCTCCTATTCTCCTCCTCCTCCTTCAGCAGGATATGTCTTGCTCTCCTCCTCCTCCTCCTCCTCCTCCTCCTCCTCCTCCTCCTCCTCCTCCTCCTCCCAAAAAAAAGATGCCCCAACGCCTTTGACTTCTAACTAAGCGTCGATACCCACACACAGCCGGGTAGAAGGGTTAGCCGCAGGCGTGAATTGAGTTTCAGGACTTGCAAATGCCACTTTTACACCTTAGTACTGAGCCAAAGAAAAGTGCATAGTCAAAAAAGACTTTAAGGAGGGTTTGTTTATGACGATCGTATTGGCGTATGTTCCTAGATGTTGACCTCTGGGTTCAAATACAGAATGATTTTGAGGAATGGATTGGTCTTCATTGTAAAACGGAGGGAATGATATATATATATATATATATATATATATATATATATATATATATATATATATATATATATATATATATATTATATATATATTATCTATGTTACATATATTTCATGCAATTAAAAAATGCGCTTCTCTATATGCATACATTGAATGACATAGAATTTATCTCTGTTCCATCTTCTCTCTCTCTCTCTCTCTCTCTCTCTCTCTCTCTCTCTCTCTTTAACTCCGTTTTCATTATATGACTCATTGTTATACCGAGGTCGGATTTACCTGACCAGCGCTCGAGTCCCGCCCACTTTCAAGACATAACTCTTTGCCAGACCGGAGTTTATACCAATCGTAAACACGGACATTTTATTATATTTTTCATTGCCATTTTCTTTATTACCCTCCTTCTGTTTCCATTTCCACGGGCAACCACTTCCGAGTCTTTATGAGGTTCGATAAGACTCCGCTGAGTCATTGTTGCGGAGCTGATTGTGGCCTCAGTGATCAAGTTTGTCACACGGAAAGGTCGGTCGCGGTTTGGGATTGACCTGTGATGGTGATAATGCTTCGTTACTTTCTGAATGTGCGTATATTTATTATAAGTATGTATATATCTACACATATGCAAGGAATAATGTCCGGCTCGTGTGGTTCTGCGATGTGATTTCCACGGAAATGCAACGATGGAATTGGATGGCGAGACAGAGGAAATCCTTTGTCCGGATACCAGCGAATTCGGATACCAGCGAATACGGATACCAGCGAATACCGATACCAGCAAATTCGGATACCAGTGGATCCGGATACAAGCGAATTCGGATACCAGCGAATCTGGATACCAGTGAATACCGATACCAGCAAATTCGGATACCAGTGGATCCGGATACCAGTGATTTCGGATACCAGCAAATACGGATACCAGCGAATTCGGATACCAGCGAATACGGATACCAACGAATACGGATACCAGTAAATTCGGATATATACCAGCGAATCCGGATACCAGCGAATACAGATACCAGTAAATTCGGATACCAGCGAATCTGGAAACCAGCGAATCGGATACCAGCGAACACGGATACCAGGGAGTTTGAGTTCGAATACTGCTGGAAGGTAATCCCGACATGAGATATCAAAGTAAATGTCATCCCAGATATGGTATACTGATTAGAATATCAGCAATGAGCTTCTCCTTGTATTTTGTAATTAACTTAATTTTTATCTATTTATCCATTAATGTTAATCTATTTTTTTTAATAACTGATCTCTTCTTTCTGTATTCCCTGTTACCTCCTGTTACTTCTTTCAAATGAACACCACAATATTCTTTAGAAGCTTGAATTTCAAGTCAGTGACCCCTTTGGTGGGCTTGTTCCGTAAGAATTGGGTTCATCTTCCGAATAATAGTGATGATGTATGGATTATCATCAAAGGAGAAATGAAATTATCAGGAACTATAAGCAGGAGTTTTTATTTTTGGTTTTGATTTAAGGCAAAGAGGATATCCAGTGTTAGGATATTATAAATAAAGAAGGAATTCCGTGTCCATGCCATGAGTTTTCTATAAGAAGAGAATTTTCATATAATCTTTCGTTTTAATTCAAAATGTTATAATGTCACATAACATCCAATTATTCTTACATTAGTTTTAATACTTAATAACAACTCATATTCTTAGTATCATATTCTTGAGGAGAGTAAGTTCCAATATCATATTCTTGAGCAGAGTAAGTTTTAACATTCTTGAGCAGATTAAGTTTCAATACAAGACTTCAGGAATACAACTAGAGTAATTTAACCCAAAGAAAACATCAAAAAAAAAAGATACGGGAATTAGAAAACAAGACGAAACAGACACAGAGGAAACAGAGAAGAGGAAACACACCATCAGAGGAAACAAAGAAGAGGAAAGAAACAGAAAGAACAAAGAAGAGGTGACAAACAGAGGAAACACAGTAAACAAATAAGAGGAAACAAAGAGGAGGAAACAGACAGAGGGAGCAAAGAAGAAGTAATAGAGGAAACAAACAGAGTAAACAAATAAGAGGAAACGAATAAGAGGAAACACTCACACATTCACACCATGAGACAAGACACGTTATCAATATAAACTACGAATAAGCCCCCCCAACCCCACCCATTAATTACACGGAATACGGCCTTCCGCTCCATCAGAGGAACCAACAACAAACTATATAATTAGGGAGACTCTAATTCGCGGCCACTTCTGATTAGCTCGGGGAAACACACGCGATCGACGCCGTGAGCGGGTGTGCTTTTCCTAGGTTCGTACGTCTGCGAAATAGCAGCGGCCGTGAGGACAAGTGAGGAAAATTTTTTATTATTGTTATTTTGTTTTATTACTGAGGGTTGCTTGGGAGTGTTGTGTTTCGTGAGCGTGTCTAATGAAGCTTTGTAGATTATTATTATTATTATTATTATTATTATTATTATTATTATTATTATTATTATTATTATTATATATAAAATTTAAGAGTTAATTTTTGACCTTCCTATCGCCATTGAACTAGGTATTGCATGAAGGCACCAAATCACATGGAATTATTTTATCTCCCTGTATTCAAGCAAGATAAGTTACTGGTTATTTAGCAAATTGTTTACAGATAGAGAGAGAGAGAGAGAGAGAGAGAGAGAGAGAGAGAGAGAGAGAGAGAGAGAGAGAGAGAGAGAGAGAGAGAAGTGGTTGATTGCAGAAGCCAATTTTAATTTTCTTTTTAGAATGAATTAGATAATGTTGAATGAATTCACTTATACATTCGGTAACACCGTAATGCTTATGAATCCCATTATATTTAAGACATCATTATCATTATTATCATTATAAAACAACGTAAAATACATTATCATTTCCATCATCATCATCATATCGCCAGCATCTTCATCATCACTTCTCAACATCCTCGTCATCAAGGCTATCAATATCAACAACATCAAAAATATCACAACACTGTCATCATCATCATTATTATCATCATAAAACAACGAAAAATACATCATCATTTTCATCATCATCATATCGCCAGCAACTTCATCATCACCTCTCAACATCCTCATCATCAAGGCTGTCAGTATCAACATCAAAACATCACAACACTATCATCATCATCATCATCATCATTATCATCATCATAAAACAACGAAAAACACGCCATCATTTTCATCACCATCACCATTCAACATCATCATCAAGACTATCAATATCAACATCAGAAACATCCAAAACATCACAAGCTTCGCTGAATCATATCGTTAACGTCCGCTGATGTTGAAGAAAACATACACCTCCTACCCGATAGATGGCGCAAAATAAGTTCAATGAAACTTTCTCGGCTCGGCTCGAATCCATTAGGGAACACAAATCTAATACCCGGAGCGAAAAGGTAGACCGAGAATAAGCATGAAGTTTAGTAAAAACAAAAAATAAAATAAAATTGGTCCCCCTCTCTCTCTCTCTCTCTCTCTCTCTCTCTCTCTCTCTCTCTCTCTCTCTCTCTCTCTCTATATATATATATATATATATATATATATATATATATATATATATATATATATATATGTATATATATATATATATATATATATATATATTATATATATATATATATATATATATATATATATATATATATATATATATATATATACGTATTGACATGCAGTATTATTCTTGGCTTGTTCGCTGGTTGCGTTTTCGATTCTCTCTCTCTCTCTCTCTCTCTCTCTCTCTCTCTCTCTCTCTCTCTCTCTCTCTCTCTCTCTCTCTCTCTCAACTTGGGCAATCGTAATTGTAACTTCTACCAGTTTATTTTATTCCAAAATGTTACTTTCTCAAAATCAGTTTAGATTTCCAAAATGTTACTTTCGTGAATTTTTTCCATTTCGTAAACTCGAGTCTCTCTTTTTATCTCTCTCTATTTTTGGTGTTGTCTCTCATTTATGAATATGTTCGCCTATTTTGTTAAATTCCCCCATTATTCCTCTGTGATTTTCGCCTAATGTTTATTCTTCTTTTGTCCTCTCCTTGTATTCCACCTCCTAGAATTCGTTATTTTCCCCTTCACTATCTTTCCGTTCTTCTCCTTTTCCTTAATTCTTATATTTTATTATGTCTCTGTATTTCTCCTTTGCGTTTCTTGTTTCTCCCTTACCTTTCTCCGTCTCTCCTGTTCTTTATCTTTCCTAGAAATCTGTTAATTCATTCTTAGTTTTTTCTTTCATTAGATTTTACGTAACTTTCATTTTTATGTTTTTATATTTCATTTCACATTATTCATTTTTACTTATTCCTGCTTAACTATGGTTTCTATCGTTTCCGTTTTATTTTATTTTTCTCATTACAAAGAGCCACTTGAAAGAAATTTTTGAAAGGAATTTTTTCATTCATTCATTCTCTCTTCAGTCATTCTCCTGTTTATTTCTCTTCCGCTTCTTTATTCGGTTTCCCCTTCGTTTCCTTTTATTACCATAATAATATTTCGGCGAAAAATACCGCCACAAAGGAACCACAAGTCCTTGAAGTCCGGGGGTTAAGACTTGTATTCAATTACCTGTTTTATTCAAATTTATTTTTCTTTCGTTTAAAAGATTTTGGGTGACTTGTTTTCATTTCAAACCAGCAACGGTTTCTTGCCAATAAGTTGATTTTTGTTTTCGCCATTTTATTGTTTGTTAGTATTAATTTCCTTGAGTTTTTAAGTTTTGTATTCTCCGTGTATTGCTTTTCAAGAGTTTCAGTGACATTTTGTTGTACCCCCTTTCATTCTTCCAAGATTTTTTTCCTTTGGTTGTTTATGTTTATTTTCGTAATTCCTAATTATACTTTCTAATTCCATATGTATTATAATATATATCTGTATGTATATAAATATATGTGTATATATATAAAATTATAAATATACATAAATGTATGTAAATATATATATATATATATATATATATATATATATATATATATATATATATATATATATATATATATATATATCTTTCCTCTTTAACGTTTACGAATGTTTCTCTTTACTAATTTCTCTCTTTTATTTTCCTTCGATCGTCTTCCTTAAAACGCTTATATGTTCGCATCTTTATTCATTTTTGTCTTAGCCCCATATTTTATTATAAATTATTTAATAATTTTCAAAATCATATTACTTCATGTCCCCGACTTCATCTCTGACAAAATCCACAAAAAAATTGACTCACGGGATGCGGGCGCCGGCTTCAAACACATGCCGGAACAGTGTCAGTGTGTCAGCACATGTGCGAGAACACAGGTGTTCTGCTCCTGTCATACCGTTCTGGGGAGAGCATCTGTGTCAGGTGGCATACAAGTGCCACCAGACGGAACAGGTGTGGGTTTGGGTGAGTAACACGAAAGAGAATATTTCTTGGCCAGGTATGATGTTTGTGAGGCATGTTCGTTTAGCATATCAAATGCGAAGAGTATTTCTCTCTCTCTCTCTCTCTCTCTCTCTCTCTCTCTCTCTCTCTCTCTCTCTCTCTCTCTCTCTGTGTGTGTGTGTGTGTGTGTGTAAAGGCCTATTCAGGCTTAAAATGCCGTGTTACAAACTGATAAAATAAACAGTTATTATATGTATATATATATATACTATATATATATTATAAATACATATATGTTTATATATCTATTGATATATTCATATATATATATATATATATATATATATATATATATATATATATATATATATATATATATATATATATATGTGTGTGTGTAGGAGAGAGAGAGAGAGAGAGAGAGAGAGAGAGAGAGAGAGAGAGAGAGAGAGATCTGTGAATGTCAATGTGGACACTGGAAGAATGAGCGAACAGGTGAGTCACAGCGTAGGTGACGCAAAAAAAAAAAAAAAAAAAAAAAAAACAACGCAGCAGGCTCTGGGTCAAAGGTCAGGACGTAAGGAGGAGTCGGCCGGAGGTATTGTTGAGCCAACTCCCTCGTACGAGAGTGCAGTGTGGGCGTAGAATTCGAACGTGGAAAAGGAAGCGGATACTGATGAGATTACATTGTTGGTGTTCAGGGTAAGTCGGGCGGGTGCCAGCACGGGCTCTTGCCTCGATATGGTTGAGAATAAATTTGTTTTTGTAATTTTAACAAGTACTTTGTCAAAGGTGACAAATAAGCTGGGCTAGATACAGGAATTCTGCAGAAATTATGATAGTAATAACAATTCAACATCGGAGTTAATAATGATTATATGTTTAGTCAGTCATTTTTTTTTTGTTGTAACACTCCATTTTCCACTCACGCTGATTAGAGTGTTTAGTAAATTGAAATAGATTTATCCACAAGAGAATCAGCGTATCTGTACAGTCGTAAACTATGATTTAATAGCTGAGACTTTTCTAAAAGTACTGAAGTTTTTTAATTTTACAGATGATGTTGATGGATAATGTATAAAATGCTGTCTGTATGATTTAGTGATAAATATAACAAAAGAATGTGCAGATGATTTTGTAATCTTGATGGTTGGATTACAGTTATGCAATTATAATATATAATAATTGTAAAAGTGAGAAAAGCGGCCATATATATATATATATATATATATATATATATATATATATATATATATATATATGTGTGTGTGTGTGTGTGTGTATATGTATATATATGTGTGTGTATGCATGTATATATATGGATATACATATATATACATATATATTATATGTATATATACATGTACACACATTTATACATATACACACGTATGACCGTTTTTCTCTCTTTTGCAATTATGTATAATTATATATATGTATCTGTGTATATATATACATGTATATGTATATATACATATTTATGTGTATGCACACGTGCTAATGTGTGTGTGGTTGCATTTGTATGCTTGTATATTAATATGTGACATGTATGTACTGACATATTTCTTGTTAGCACTCTGTGTGCCTGCATGTGCGTATGTATATATGTATGTATGTGTGTATACATTCACACACTCAACACCCTCGCAATGACACATTCATTCATGCATGCCTGCACATGACAACCACATTCGCCTACACAAACGAACAACGCATAATACATCACATTACAGAAGGAACTGCAGTCAGGCCATACCTGAAAAACTTCATGAAATTCAGCTGAACTGTCTGGGCCAAATCAATACTTTCAGAGAGAGAGAGAGAGAGAGAGAGAGAGAGAGAGAGAGAGAGAGAAAGAGGTCGCGTTTTCAGAAGGCGTTTGTCAGGAGAAGCCAGTCTGTCAAATACACGGACATGCGACGCGATGCTGAATCAGCGGGTGTTCGGAGACGCAGCAGACGTCAGTCGATAAAACGCTGATGACACGCCGTTATGAAAATCCACGATTATGGAGATGAGTTACGGGAATATTTGCCGTAATTGTTCCTGGCCTTCATTACATTACGGTCTCGCATCTTTGGTGTCGAGTTTGCACGGACATGAACGTATTTGTTAAGGTCTTGTGTCGTGCTGGCCCCGTAGGTGGGATGGGGTGTTTGGTGCAGTCAGCGCACCTCACATGGTTCACTGTAGGCATTAATTAATTAAGGGTCTTTACAGCGTTCCTTCCTTATGCCCCTAGCTGCAACCCCTTTCATTCCTTTGCTGTATCTCCGTTCATATTACCTTTCTTCCATCTTACTTTCCACCTCTCTGACAGCTATTTCATAGTGCAACTGCTTTGAGGTGTTCCTCCTGTTACGCCTTTCAAACCTTCATACTGTTATTATCCCTTTCAGCGCTGAATGACCTCTTCAGAGGTCACAGCGCCTGGCCTCTGGCCTCTAATCTATTCTACTCTATGTCTTACTAGACTACTTGAAAACTTATGACTTCCATTTAAGCAGAATCACGCGCAAGTACGCGGAGATGGGCACTAATGCCCCACACAGCATTGCGCAAGAATAAGAAGAGAAGCTTTTCCTCAGCCAGTTTTCTCACCTGTGTTGGGGGGGCGTATTAATCTAGTTGATTCTGGCCATTTGGCACTGGCGAACTCCTCCACCCCGTCTCCTGGTCGATAATGACGTGACGAATATTCGAAGCGAGTGACAGACACTGTTCCCAGGGTGGGGCGTGTGAGAGAGACGTTCATGAATCGTCTCTGGTTTGGTCATGTTTTTGAAATTCACACTTTCTTTGAGGTACATATTTTTGTTTATAGTTTTGTTTAATACTTTTGATTCTTAATCGTGTGTCTGTACGCAATTTCTGGTGTATTCGTCTGTTGTTGTCTGTTATACTCTTAAATTCTTGTCTTTGCGTAGTGTCACAGAATTCGACCCTGAATCTCGTATTTTATTCCTAGACTAAATTTGTTTTTTACTACTATTCAAGGCCTTTGCAACGGCACACCCTTTCCCAAACCTGTAGCGCCGTCTGCCATTCACAAGTTCTGTTTTATTCGATCGCTTTTATGCATATTATTATTATTTTGTTTATTATTCAGAAGATGAAACCTATTCGTATCGAGCAAGCCCACCAAAGGGGCCATTGACCTGAAATTCAGGCTTCCAAAGATTATTATTATTATTATTATTATTATTATTATTATTATTATTATTATTATTATTATTATTATTATTATTATTATTATTATTATTATTATTATTATTATTCAGAAGGTGAAACCTATTCATATGGAACAAGCCCACCAAAGGGGTCATTGTCTTGAAATTAAAGCTTCCAAAGATTATTATTATTATTATTATTATTATTATTATTATTATTATTATTATTATTATTATTATTATTACTCAGAAGATGAAATCTATTCATATGGAACAAGCCCACCAAAGGGGCCATTGACTTGAAATTCAAGCTTCCAAAGAATATTATGGTGTCCACTGGGAAGAAGTAACCTATGATACGCAGTATCACAGAATTCGACCTCTTGTATTTTATTCCTAGACTAAATATCTTTTTTAACAGTCAAGGCCTTTGTGAAGGCAAAGACACGCCCTTTCCTGACCCGTAACTCCGTCTGTCAAACCCAGTATACACTCCGTTCGTAGAACACCTCCCACCTGGAAAATTTGATCTCTCGTGTTTCTCAGTCGCTGAATCATTCATTCGCCGACACGCTCCTCCTGCGAAAGGCCTTGCCAGTGAGGAGAAATTGTCGTACGTCATTCTGGTAAAAAAAAGGACTTCGTTTGTGTGCTTGCCTTAAAAGAAGGTAATTAGAGAGAGAGAGAGATTGAAGTCTTAATGTATCGGAAAGTGGAATCAGCACGATGTACGGCGCCGCTTATTCATGCTCGTGATTTGCTCGCTTTGCCTAACCGAAATTCGCCAGATATTGTATTTATTCATGTAAGGCAGTAAGTATATATAGCTCTCTCTCTCTCTCTCTCTCTCTCTCTCTCTCTCTCTCTCTCTCTCTCTCTCTCTCTCTCTCTCTCTCGCTTAAAAATTACAGGTTCAGCCGTCCAAGCAATACACATGCACAGACTGTATGTATGTATGTATATATATATATATATATATATATATATATATATATATATATATATATATATATATATGTATGTATGTATATGTATATATATAACTGCAGATTCATGGAAAGACTCCTTCAGCAGAAACTGGTAACAACATTAGTGTCTTTTCACACCTGCATATACTGTAAATATATATGCAAGTGCGTGAATGTGTGTGTATGTGTAATTATAATTATATTGATCACTTGTTTTTATGTATGGTCATACGCTTGTGTACTTATGAACGTGATTATATAAGTGCATAATACACGATGCATATATATATAATATATGTATTTATAATTATATATACATACATGCATACATACATACAATAAACCAACTTTCAACTAATGTCTTTTGAATACTGAATCAGGGATAAACTTCATGAACAGAAAATTATAATATTCATCAGCCAAGTGTTGAATATCCCTCCAAACATTATGCCATTCTTAATCTTACACTTTTCTCCCTCTATACGTGTCACGTGACCAACCTACTACAAAACATTTGAACTCCTCTGTTCGCCTGTTTTGTTTGCTACATAGTTTAATGCCTGTGTTTTAGCTTCTTTACAACATAGTTTAATGCCTATTTAAGTTTTTTTACAACATACTTTAATGCCAGTGTCAACTTTTTTTTTTTACCTCAGTTTAATTCTTGTCTTAGCCTGAGTACCTCAAAAGTTAATGTTTGTTTTAGCTTGTTTACCTCATAGTTTATCACCTCTTTCAGCTTGTTTACCTCATAGTATATCACCTCTTTCAGCTTCTTTACCTCATAGTTTATCACCTCTTTCAACTTCTTTACCTCATAGTTTTTCACCTCTTTCAGCTTGTTTGCCTCATAGTATCTCACCTCTTTCAGCTTGTTTACCTCATAGTTTATCACCTCTTTCAGCTTTACCTTTTTAATGCCTCATTTTACCTTTTTATCACCTCTTTCAGCTCTTTCAGCTTTTTACCTCATAGTTTATCACCTTTCTTTTTGAGCTTCTTTTACCTCATAGTTTATCACCTCTTTCAGCTTTTCTTTTTACCTCATAGTTTATCACCTCTTTCAGCTTGTTTACTTTATATCACTCATAGTTTATCACCTCTTTCAGCTTCTTTACCTCATAGTTTATCACCTCTTTCAGCTTCTTTTTAATGCCTTTCATAGTTTATCACCTTTTACCTTGTTTAGTTTACCACCTTTCAGGTTCTTTACCTCATAGTTTATCACCTCTTTCAGCTTGTTTACCTCATAGTTTATCACCTCTTTCAGCTTCTTTACCTTTTAATGCCTCATAGTTTATCATAGTTTATCACCTCTTTCAGCTTCTTTACCTCATAGTTTATCACCTCTTTCAGCTTGTTTACCTCATAGTTTATCACCTCTTTCAGCTTCTTTACCTCATAGTTTATCACCTCTTTCAGCTTCTTTACCTCATAGTTTATCACCTCTTTCAGCTTCTTTACCTCATAGTTTATCACCTCTTTCAGCTTCTTTACCTCATAGTTTAATGCCTATTTCAGGTTTTTACCTCATAGTTTATCACCTCTTTCAGCTTGTTTACCTCATAGTTTACCACCTCTTTCAGCTTCTTTACCTCATAGTTTAATGCCTATTTCAGGTTTTTTTTACCTCATAGTTTAGAGCTTATTTTAGCTTGTATTACCTCATAGTTTAGAGCTTATTTTAGCTTGTATTACCTCATAGTTTAATGACCATTTTAACTTATTTAACTCATAGTTTAATGACCTTTTCAACTTGTTTATCTCATAGTTTAATGACCAATTTAACGTTTTTTAACTCATACTTTAATGACCGTTTTAACTTATCTCATAGCTGAATGACATTTTAACTTATTTAACTCACAGTTTAATGACCAGTTCAACTTGCTTATCTCACAGGTTAATGATCATTTTAACTTGTATATATCATAGTTTAATGCCTATTTTATCATTTCGGTTAAATCTTTTCATTTCCCCTGCACACAATATATGGCTTTCTTTTTTTCTTTTTTATTTCATTTGAAGTCATCATCCACCTTTCCTTATAACAGAAAGTAATTGCAGCCGAACTAATAATTTATCTTTTCGTCTTTTGAAATTTGAAATTTGAGATTGATTTTAATCTTTAGATTTTGAAGTTAGTAAATTTTAATTTTTATAATTTTTTATCTCAGAGGATTAATAGTAGATTTTATTTAAAAAAAAATTATTTAATATTTTTTCCTAGGAAATTCATCACCAACTCATTCATCTGGGAAGACACTCATCATTCACCCACTCACGCACGGAGGATGAGAAATAAAAAGCTCTGTCACTAAAAACTGTTATTTTTTAATTTGACATTGGAGTACAAAATATGTACACTGCCACCGGCACTAGGATACATAAGGCCCTTTTCTTACGACCTACTCTGAAATGCGACCATTGGATTTAACGTCTGAAATGCGACCATTGGATTTAACGTCAGTCGTAACGGAGACGATTACCAGCGATATATTTATCGTATTACGTGAATATGTATGCGCATGCATATATGCAAGCATGTATTTTCACATTTTAATTCTTGAGTAGATGGTGTATTTTTGATATATGTATATATATGTATATATATACATATATATATGATTATATATATATATGTATTTATATACATTTATATATCTATACATATACAGTATATATATATATATATATATATATATATATATATATATATATATATATATATATATATATATATATATATATATATATTATATTTATAATGTGTACGTATATACATACATACATACATAAATAGATGCAGCATATATGTGTATGCATACATAAGTATTACATTTTCCTTCACATCCTGTTTATAGTACAAGTAATCATATAGTTCCGTTATGAATAAGCGTTATATATATATATTCAACTCGTAACAAAAAGTGATGTACTTTATAAATATAAGTAAACAAATTCTCTTCATTCTGGAATCTTTAACAAAAGAACACTTAAATTTGACGCAACACAACATAAAAAGGATTTATAAGATTAATAGAAAATCGCATATTTTATTTTCTTTCTATTGATTTTAAATGTCTTCTTTTCATGAGCAAATTTCACGACTTGTACAAAATCGAATTATATAGATATGTGTCACTCTCACAGATTCGGCTTTATTTGTGGCCAATGTAATAAGGTAATATGATAGTATGTCATTTTGAATTTATACATTTATAATCGTAGTATGCCTAAGTGCGTATACATAGAATTGATGTGTGTATATATACATATACCTGTGTATGTATAATATATATATATATATTTATGTAAATATATACACATACATAGATATATTTGCATATACATACATATATATATATATATATTATATATATATATATATATATATATATATATATATATATTGACAACACACCCTGTATAAACGTATTACACATAATTTAATTACTTCAGTTTGACCTTAGTATAGCCAATATAATTTAGCATTTCTTATATTTTATTAAGTAAATTTCATTATATTTCACTTAGTAAATTCAGTAAATTTGATATGTTGATTTTTGAGCACACAGATGATAATTCTTCATCTCAAACTCCAAACAAGTGTTTTATAGAGACTTGATTATCCCCTAAATAAGGTAAATGAAACTAAACGCATTTTTTAAAACGTGGAACCCAACACAGTAGGCCTACTAGAAAGATATTTGATAATTAACATTGTTTTAAACCTCGAATAACGTTGGCTTTGGATGTTTCTTGGGAATATGTGGAAATGAAATAAAATTAATAATCTTGATACCTAACTGCCTTGAGTGTGATCTATCTTAGATGTGAATTCTTGACTTAGAGAAAAAAATTCTTTCCAATCTTGTGTACTAATTTAAGACCGAGATGAAGTTACTAGAGAAATAAGTAAAGATTTAAAACCTAAAAAATCTCTATAAAAAAAAATCCCCTTATTCTTTGTTGTTCCGTTTAGTAGATTCCCTTTAACCCTTTTTCTCATTGTTGATATTCGCGTCATTTGTCAGTAATCGTCAGATCATCTGGCCCTGTCATGTTAAATAATAATCATTTCACAATATCGTCAGAAAACTCCTAAAAATATGCTCTAAAAGAAAAACGGATATTATGGAAAATATCTTCAGAAGATTGTACACAATCTTTCCTATCAGTTTCAACAATTTACTATGTAAAAACGATACTGAATAATCGTCCAACTCTTTCATTCGCGTTTCACGAAGACATAACAAACTACAAAGAACTATTTTCTTAGATAGTGTAGACTTATTATTGTTAAGTAAGTTTTTTTAATCTATTTTGGCTAGGTGGGTAGCTAATGTGTCCCAGTTTATACACGTTATGATATTCTGAGAAATTGTTCGAACGAGAAATAAGATCCTGTCGAGTTTAAATCATAAGAAGAAATTTGAGAAGACGTGGAGGAAGAAAGAAAATCAGTGTTATAATTTTTGAAAATCGTTTCATAGTAGTTTTGACATTTAATTGCAAGATGCCCACATTATTATTATTATTATTATTATTATTATTATTATTATTATTATTATTATTATTATTATTATTATTATAGATTTCAGTTCTTTGGCCTTTAATCTTTCCTCCTATGGGGGCTTTTATATTGATGAAATGACCAAGAATTCTTCTTCTTTAAAATCACTGAACATACCAGAAGAATGTAATAACTATAAAATCATTTATTTATTAAATTCTTTTCTACCTCCATTATAATATTTAACAAATTCATTGACGATAGAATCGGTTACATTGTTGCTTAGAAACTTTTAAAGAAACATTATTTTGATATATAGTAAGAGGGATAACAAATAAATCTTCGGGTATACGAAACAGATAGATAGATAGATAGGTAGATAGATAAATAGATAGATAAATAGATAAGACAATGTCATACACAACTGACATAATCCACCACGGCAAGATATTGACCATTATTTTTTCGGTTACCTTTAAAAATATATGTTTATACGTAGTACATTTTTTCTCGAATTTATTCAAATTACTGTTCATATATAGGACTATTACATTAACACAAAAGATATATATATAAAAATTCAAACTATGACTTCACAAACAAAATTTCTACTTGATCTTTCCCCTAACAAGCATTTCGTGCTAATCATAAAAATCACTTGACTGATGTAGAGAAAATTCTTGATGTAACTTAACACTGAGCATAAAATATATATATGTCAGTTCATCTCTATTTTATTCTCGTCTAAGAAAATTCGTATTCTATCCTAAATCACCTTTTCACACGATACAAATATTTTGAGCTATTTATGAGTTTTTTTTTTTTATTCATTTTCTAATACACGAAATCACTCCATTAGTTTGACAGAGAATATGTAATAAGTTATTTGAAAAAAAAACTCCCCAAAATCCCTTCCCGGAAAAAAAAAAACTTTTAGACACTTCACAAAAACTTGATATTTTAAGATTCAGTCACCTAAGGCATCAACGATAAGTATTTCATTTACTTCATATATTATATTTTCCCTAAATTCTCTACAACCCTCTAAAAGGGTTCATATCACAACTACATAACATCAAAAACTCTGTACAACTGGATTCATAATAACATTTTAGTTTTAACCTTCAATTGTAGAATTCAATTATGTAGAGGTTCCCTCCCTGGCTTGACTCGTGAAGAAAATTTTGCTTTAAAATTTCCTCTTTGTTGCTTTTCTTTTAGTTGTATATTTATGTCAATCTGTGATAATGAATGTGAAAAATGTATGGCCGGTAATGCGGTGAAATTATGTTCGTGTTTTGTCGCACTTTGAAAATGTATTCTTTCTGAGGTTCTGAATTTTGAAGACTTTTGAGGACTTCAGTTGCAGGAGAAAATGTCATATTCGAGTTGAATGTTCTCAGCTTGTGAAGTCTGTAAGATCGAACATATTCTAACTAATTAAAATATCAGAATCTTAAATATCATCAAAACTCCACTTTCATTTTCTTTTGTTGCTAAAGTTCTTGAACCTTTGAAACTGAATTAAAAAATGACAATAAATATTATATTTATTAAAAAGTTGTTGTCTATTACCTTAGTATTGAAAAATAATAAACAGAAGAAAATATATTTTTTAAATTTTTAATAAACTTAATTTCATTTCACTGGAAACAAAATACTTATGAATAATGAATTCTCTCTGATAGTTAGACAACCATTTCATATCAATTATTATAAAAGAATAATCTCTTTTCACACATATATTTGCTTTTATAGATCCATTTTTGAAGTAATTTCGATAGTTGAGTTATATTTTAGGACCTAAGTATACTGGAGTATACTCTCTCGTAGGCTGAATATTCATCCGTACAAGAGGTAACTGCTTTACGTTTTTCAACAGTGAATTAATGTTTTAATATGTGGTAATTGTAACTTATGAAGAATATAGATACGAAGTAATGAATAGAATACTCAGGAACATAACCTCACATAAATCCATATAGGAAGACTATATATATATATATATATATATATATATATATATATATATATATATATATATATATATATATATATATATATATATATATATATATATATATATGTCATATATGCAAGAACTGTGCAAAATAAGAAACTAGGGTACTCATGTAAATAAAAAATAAAAATATGAACACTGAGGTGTTACATTTCGAGAAGTATCTCCACCCCTCTTCGGGTCACATATCACCTGCAATGTAAGGCTTCACTGCCTTTCTTTGTAATGTTACTACGGTATTTATGTTTACATAGACTGTAGTTGAAAGCTGAAAGACATTAATCTCCCGTCACCCACTGCAGTATCCTGATAACATTAACAATATATTGATTTATGGGATAGAATTAATGGACCTTTCACCTTAAATCTCTCAGCTTCAAAAGAACAGGGTGTTTTAATATATTCTTAAGGCCATATTACTCAGGTTCACTGTAAATACAGAGTACTGAAGAATCTTAAAAAGTTTTACAGAGACTGAAGTAGTAGAATTTCAGATTTGCCTTACATTTTTCCTGATTGTTTTATTTTCTTAGAGAGAAAGCGAAGTTTGCATGAAATGAAGTTTTTTAAGTAATTGATTTCCTCTTTACTAAAGAGCCCAAAGTCTGCAGGTAATCAGATCAAGGTGTACTTCTCTTTGGCTGTTGAGTGTAGATGATTAGAGGGAGTAAAATACAATTAATATAAATTTCCAGGTAGACAAAGGAGTCCTTAGCTGTGTGGAATTTCGGTGAAACCTCTTTCAATACAGTTGAAGAATTGCGTACCAATTAGTTTTCATCATGGGGCGATGTTTCAGCATCTTGATTTATATGTAATAGGGAATTCTTAATTCCATCTTTAGAGTCAACGAACACGTGATTAAAACTTATCACACGATATAGGTACTCAGCAATAACCATATCATTTAGGCACAATATCGATTTATTTCGCGTCATCACTGACAGTACTCACTCAAATAAAAAAAACAACTCACTTTGAAATTAGGAAGATGCCAGCAGCAATAATATATCTCGATTTTTTTTTTTTTTTTTTTGCGGTACCTGACCGTGAGAATGAGAGTTCCAGAACATGGCAGCTCAGCTAGGAGAGTCTATACCCAGTGCCACGTGGGTACCCGAGGTCTGTTTTCATTTTTTCATAACTTTTACTCACAGTATAAAGGTCACAGCTCTGTTCCCAACCAGGAAACCACTTCTAAGTGGACTTTCTGCCCTGCTTGCTTCAGTAAACTGACAGCCGACGCGTGGCGGACAAGTTCCAGAGAGTGGCCGTCGACAGAGAGCAGCCTGTCTCCACACCTCAGCTTCCCGTCCAGGGCCGCTGGAGAGGACTGCACCACGAACAGGACGTGTATCGGCTCAGCGCCTCGCTGAGGATCAGACCCGCCCACGATACTGAATCCCAGCGACGCCCCTTGAGACCTGTGCAAGACCACAGTTTTGGACACGTGCAGAGATCGCGGGAGTTTCTGCCAGTAGAGCCAAGAGGGGACGAAGTTGGCGGAACCAGGAGAGGTTTCGGGGCCGTCCAGCAACGTCAGGGTCACCCCTGCCAGTTCTGCCGTCGCCTTCAGGAGAGCCACCGCCTGGCCGTGCGTTAGGCCCAGCAGAGATTGTCCGTTGACTGAGAGTAGCACGTCGCCTTTCTGTTTTGTGAGAATGAGTTGGATGTTAGAGATGTGAATCACACAGTGAGATATAGAAGTTTTTTAATTTTATGATAAAATCTTTCGGTTCATACTTGGGGTTCCTGCTTTAAATTGTTAGGCTTACAGGGAGCAGAGAAAATCACTTAATATTTTTACCTATCACAAATAGTACATGAAACAAACAAAAAAATTCTTTTACTCTATGAAACCTCAGATTCTGAACAAAAAGAAGGAATTAGAAACTTTTTGTAATTTTGTAGTTTATGAACTTAACCAAAGTAAAAATACTTTTAGTAATAAACAAAGACAAAAGGGATTATCCATAATGTATTCATTGATTATTATGCAGGGCAATTTGACCCAGAAACTAGGCGGTCACATACACTGAAGATAAATTAATGAAGCCTCAGAACCACGAAATCCCACAGCTGCTGACAATCGATAATTAGTTTTGCTACTCGAACAAATGCAATTCCCCAGGTGCTGTGTTTTGTTGAGGTTTTCAGTGTCATTTTACATTCTATACCATTCATTATAATTATAATTGCGCATCTGCTAATGGTACTTATTTTGAGTTTTCTACTTCCAAACAAGTACTTGCATTTTTTCCAGTTCTTCCAAAAACTTTGCTTGCACTTAACCTTCTACTTTTAGCAAGAAATCTTACCTTTGATCTTATTTTTGTTTTGCTTTCTCAGCAACAGTACTTACCCTAGTACACCACACTAGTACACCAGCATTTGTATTGCTTCTGCTACTTTTTCAAAAACAGTGTTTACTGTACTTACTTGGTTTCTACAACTTGACTTTGATTTCCACTCCTCTGTACAATACCGCTGTGAACTTTCTATGTCAGTAGATAGTATTGCATTAGTGAAGAAAAACTTTTTCATTATTCCTGCTCTAGTCATCAGTCCTGATATCAAATTTTCTAAATCAGTTAACATTACTTAATACTGTAAGATGTTTTCACACTCGCCAAAACTACTTACCGTAATATTATTACATCTTCCAGAAAAAGGACTTGCTTTGATAGTTTTGTATCTGATAAAGGTACTTACTCTGATAGTTTTCATCTGCCAAAAAGTGCTTACTTTAGTATTTTACATCTGCCAAAAGAACTTACTCTAGTATTTTTCATCAACCAAAAATACTTACTTTGATATTTTTACATCTGCCTACTGGACCTTGTGGGTTGATATTAGCTACATAAATTGGTGTGTCTCCCTCGTTACTTCCTACGCCACCTCCAATCCTCATTCCAAGGCTCTCACCAACACCCTGTGCAAGAAATAAAGAAGGTTTGGAAATCATAAAATGCTATTTTAAATCAGTTTAACGACTTTGTGCATATGAGGTGCAAATGCTATCTTAGAGTTGTGGTCATTTTAACTATGTGGTATTATGATTATGCATGAGTCTATCAGATAACCTTTGGATGATGTAAACTTTCCCAAAAGTAGGCAACAATAGCTAGGATAGAAAGTAAGGGAAATCTTGGTCTGTACAATTATCCCCTTTCACCTTCAGCAGTGCAATTGCTTTTAGTCTTAACTCGATTCTAACACTGTAAATCTCCTGTATTTACCATGTAAGTAGGTACTACTCTGCACATTGCTTTCATAAGATACTTAGCTACATACTACCACCACCTCTTTAGTCAGGTAGTAAGTATTTATACTTTACTCCCCATACCCCAGAAATAGTGAACTGAAGTTATTAGAACAGTAGGAGTTAGGGATTTTGAGCAAACATTTAGTCTCCTTAACAAAGAAACAGTAGTTACTCAGAAAGAACCTTTGCAAATAAAGACAGATGAGAAATTCAGCTGTCATCATGGAAATATGATCATCAATGGGCAAAGATGTGTTCGGTTTGATAACATCAGTTAGTAACTATAGTACCAGGGAATTTAACATAATTGACAGTTCTGTGTTGGAATTACCTTTTTGATTGTTACGTTCTTCTGCTGAAGTTGATTATTTTCCGGCTGCATGATTCTCTTTAGCCCAGCAATTAGCTCGCTGTCGTCGTTGGGCGTGCGGAGGTCCCTAGGAGTAGGAGGCGAGATGGTGGAATGGTGATAATTGGGCTCCGTCATTGATGGTGGGAGTTCGTGGATGCCGGAATCTGGATGAGTTGAGTCGAGTGATGATTGCTGAGACAAATTAACTGTTTCGTGAGCTGATGACAGATGATGATGAATCGATGAATTTTGCTGTTGGTGGAGGTGATTCTGAGAGTGGTGATGGTGATGATGATGATGATGATGTGAATCCATGTCATCGGTGTCTGAAGTGCAGTAACCTGGAGAAGACGTGGTAGGGGAGGCTCCTCTCGGCGACCCACTGATCCCCCCGTTTTCGGAGGGCAGACCGGTGCTCGGGGAGGACATCATGGAGGACACGAGACTGTGGTCGCTCAAGGAGTCGCAGGAACCGGATCTCCCGTACTCCATCGCGACACACCCACTGTCGCTCCCGCTCCTCTGCTCCGCAGAGCTCTGGAAGTCGTTGTCAGGCACCTGATCTTCCCGCCAGTGGTGAGAGGGGAAGTTTGTGTATTCAGAAGAAGACGCGGATGTTTCGGAGTTTGGCCCAAAGGAGGTGATGGGACCTCTGCTTACGATAAGGCTGACGTGAGTGTGGCTTTGCTGAATGAGCCTGGAGGCGTGGTCCAGACGGGCGTAGCGCACGTCCGCGCCATTGATTGCAAGTATCCTGTTGTGCGAGTGGAGGCGGCCGTCTTGGGCCGCCACTGACCCTGGTAGGACCTCCATGATGAATATCCCGGGCTCAGTCCGCCGACCCCCTAGTTTAAGACCTAATTGACGACTGCTCTCTTTGCATAGTGTAACGGCAACCATTTCACCTGGAATTCGATGCATTGAGAAAAATGAGCGAAAAGACCTTGACAATTCAGGCCGTAAGAACATGAATATGAATAGATTGATGCAAAAGAGATCTGCTGATAGTTGAAGTTGTATGTGCTATTGTGGCCAAATGATCAGTAACTTCGATAAACTGCAAGCCACTTTTTTTCCCAGTGGAAGACAAACCAAATCAAACCTGAAAAGCTAGTTTAGGACATTACAAGCCACAAACCTCATTTCAAGTCTTTAGGACAATAACCTTCAGCCTAGGGCAAGTTCTCATTGCTCGCAGGCCAACTAACCTTGTTGGTGATTGGAACCGGGCGACGGTGATCGGTACGCCTGAATTCTCTCTCGGTAGACCCCAAGTCGAAGGACAGTCTGAGGTCTCCGGAGAGCTTGGCAGACAACCTGGTGAGTGGCCGATGTCATGTCGACGCCGTCCACCTCGATGATCTGGTCTCCTGGCTGGAGACGACCATCTTGGGCTACTAAGCCATCTGGGAAGACCTCTTGGACGACGACGCATCGCTGGTAAACGAGAGAAAGGAAGGAGTTACTGAAGGGAACCTAAAGTGAAATCTGTTTGACTGCAAGGCTTAAAGGGTTCTTATTCTCCATTGCAGGAATGAAAGATTGGTTGGATCAAGCTGCCATTTACAGTTACTATATAACTAACTACTTATAATCTAAGAAAGGTATATTAGTTTTGTAGTTGGCTATATATTGCACTGCAGTCTTCAAGGTTGCTGCAAAAACAGGCGACTTAATCTCAGCCTCATTGACATTCTCTTGCTCTGTTTAAGTTCTTTGCTTATTGCTTTTAAATAAAAACTGTACAAGTTAGATATTTAATGAGTCTTATCAAAATTCATCAGTACATTTAATAACTCTAGACTAATTTAAAGTTTTCTGAACAACTGGCTGAAATTTCAAGGCTATTTAAACCCTTAAGATGTCAGTTTGTCCAACTACACAAGATCAGAGATTCTAACTTTTCCAAGGAAAAACTACTAAGCTTGCAAATACTAAAAGTCTAACAGGATATATAGTATTACAAGCTCTAATACTGTAACATGTCTTCATTTCATAATAAAGAGATTAAAGATTCCGTAACTTGCTCATTCAACAAAGATTCTATCTTATCATAAGGTTTATATATTAAGGCTGTAACTTACCTATTTATTAATTTATTATTATTAATATTTTTTAATAAGTGGGATCTCTTCTTTCTGTATTCCTCTTTACTTCCTCTTACGTCTTCCTAATGAAAACCATAATATTCTATGGAAGCTTGAATTTCAAGTTAATGGTCCCTTTGGTGGGCTTGTAACATATGAATAGGTTTCATCTACTGAATGATAATAATAATAATAATAATAATAATAATAATAATAATAATAATAATAATAATAATAATTTAACTACAGATACGAAGTGTCTGATCTGTCAACTGCCAAGTCTTAAAGCTCTTACATTCCCTCAAAGAGTAGATGACGTCAAGCACCTCATCTGAAAATTTCACCAGCTGTTACTTACCAGGGGCGTGTCAGATCCCCCTACGATCGTTATTCCCAGGGGGTTGTTGCCCCTGGGGATCTCAATGTGGGAAATTTCCCCCTCGAGGATTGGGAGGCGAGTGATGCCTGGAAAAAATTGATAGAAAATAAATGAAGTTTGGTATACTCAGTCACACTCCTGTTCCAACATTTTTATGTACATTGAGAAATGTTTAGTTCTGGTGTCTGGAAATTTGTATATAAGCTTAATAAGACTTGTGGGATTAGGGAAGCAGTTAGTCTTATGAGTAAGAAAAAAAGTTTATTTTTAAATGAAAAAATCTTAAAACTGTTGATAAAGGCATATATATATATATATATATATATATATATATATATATATATATATATATATATATATATATATATATATATATATATATATTATTTATTAAATAAATGTGTATATATATATGTGTTTTTATGCACTTGTGTTTGTGAAATATATGCGTGTATAAATACGCCCTGCATAGGTCAGTTTCATAAATATGTGAGTGCGTAAGTATTTAATAAAATTAAATGTACAACCATGAAACAAATGTATCGTTCTATAAACGTATGTATAAAATCTTACGGTTACTTTATTTAGATGCAGAATTGTCTATTTCTGTATAAGTCTTCGTATTTTATTCATGTTTATTTACATAAATACATTCTCGAGAAATGTTTGAAATGTAATCATTGTATGAAAAGCATCAGATAAAAATAGTTTGATTATTTGTTGTTGTTCATGTTTGCTAATGAAAATGTTTTTGTAAAAATGGCCTAGTTATTTTTTGGTATTCATTTTTGTTTTTAAACGTATATATTTTGTGCTGAATGTTAGTCATGTTTCCAGGAGATGAAATTTCATAAAATTCAAGCAAGGTTATTTTCAGTATTCCATAATCTGTATATACTGTATATGTGTGTATATATATATATATATAGATACTGTATATATATATATGTTTATATATAATTTATATATATATATATAGTATATATATATATATATATATATATATATATATATATATATATATATATATATATCATGAGTGTTGATTTTAAAAACTGCAACAAATAAATCCTTGAAGTTTTCAGATCCGAGTGTTAATCAAAAAAACGTTTCTAGTGTACACAATAACCGGTCCGTTTTTTTTTACGAAATATATCTCATTATTAAAGATTAATGAATTCGTAGCTGTTTCACAAATGCGGAGGTTTTGTTAACAAAAAAATTAAAATTAAAAAAACATAGGACAGAAAAAGTTTGTTGCAACCAAATTCTCATCTACTTCCTGGTGGCAATTTAATTGTTGTGTCTTTTTAAAACTATCCTGATAGGAGAGCTGAGTATTGTATGTTGTTGATATTACGTATTTTGAACAGAATACCATTTCAGTTGGTTTTGTCTTACAGTCATGAATGTAACGCCGTAAAAGACTAGTTAAATTATAATCAGAATTACTTACGTCGCGTCTAGTTTCAGTGAACTGCAAAAATCTTTTGTCTTCATTTTATTCCTAAAACACGGGTCGTTTTGTAGATGTGTTACATTGAAACTTGAAACTTGAAACGTGCTCCGTGCGAAAGTAAAGTGACACCACCGTTCAAGGCCTCTTGCAAAATCGCCCCCCACCTCCATCATTCCGTGAAAAAACTACGTTATTCATTTTATGCATAAAATGCAGGTCTTTTTACATGTGTTGAATTGGAACTTGAGTTGTGTCGTATTCAAAAGTACAATATATGATTTGCAAAATGTTAGACAAATGAAGACATTGAAACTTGTAATGTGTCATATGCAAAAGCAAAGTATATGATTTGCAAATTTGTAAACAAATGAAGACACTGAAACTTGAATTGTGTCATATGCAAAAGCAAAGTATATGATTTGCAAAATGGTAAACAAATGAAGAAAATGAAACTTGAATTGTGTCATATGCAATAACTAAGTATATGACTTGCAAAATGTAAAAAAATGAAGACATTGAAACTTAAAATATGCCATTTGCAAAAGTACAATATATGACTTGCAAATTTGTAAACAAATGAAGACACTGAAACTTGAATTGTGTCGCATGCAAAAGCAAAGTATGTGACTTGCAAATTTATAAACAAATGAAGATACTGAAACTTGAATTATGTCGTATGCAAAAGCAAAGTATGTGACTTGCAAAATGGTAAACAAATGAAGACATTGAAACTTGAAATGTGTCACATGCAAAAGTACAATATATGACTTGCAAAATTGTAAAAAGATGAACACATTGTATTTGTTTAAGATTTTTCAACATATTTACCCAACATTTACATGTAAAGCATTTCAAGTTTCGGTATTTTACTCATGAAAAGTCTTGTCCTTTATGAATGAAACGAATAACATAGATTTTTCATAGCAGGAAGATGTACGATTCTGCAACATGGAAAGTCTTCTGTTTTTTGTATAAAACTGAATAACATCGATTTTTCATCGACTATTTTGCAAGAGGCCTTGAAAACGGTCTTGTCACTTCGCTTTCGCATGCAATGCATTTCGATAAACCACGTGCAAACAATATGCAAAGAAGCAGCAACAACGACAAACTCACCATCAGATATGACGTGGATGTTCAGCCTCTTGTTGTTCTTCTCGCTGACGTTGTTTCTTCCTGTCCACCCCCACCGGCCCACTTCGTAAACCCCTACCATTGCCGCCCACCTCAGGTTCTACTACACGAGCGCACGCCCGCAGTGGTCCAGATCCATCTGCGCTTCCGGGAGGGCTGCTCAGAATTGAGGAGGCATGTTGGGTTGTAGTGATAGCAGCAGTGAAAAGTAGTTGATGCAGATGATGTTGCAGTGCCAAAAGCACTGCAGTAATAGCAGCGGGGGCGGTAAAAGTAGCAGTCGTATTTGTAGTTGTAGTATCTAAAGCAGCAGAGTTAGAAGAGGATGCTTCGGCGAGCTTGATTACTGGGGACCTTTCAAAAGGTCCTCACGAATTTCTCCACTGCAAGAAGAAGAGGAAGAGGAAGAAGAGGAAGAAAAACTCATCCCAGAAGGTAGAACACCCATGGGAGAGTCTCGCGGGCACTTTCAGAGGAAGAAAGAAGTTTCAGCAGACACTTGGTTCACGCACTTTTTTTTCTTTTGTTTTTAAATCTCAGTCAGCCTTATAGAGCACTTGACTCGCAGCGTTTCTTTCCTCTGGTTGAGTCTCGAGTGGTCGCGAATTTCCTCGGTCATTTTCTCGCACAACATAGTTTCATGCGGTCATTGAAAGGTTCTGAAATAAAAAAAAAGGTCACTTTAGGTCATGTTGTTGCGTTCAGTCGTAGATCGGATACACGTGTTTTTCAGAGTAAAATGCATCCTGGTATATACAATAGCTTTCCTTCTTTTTATAGAATGTAACTTACAAGGTATCGTACATCTCTGTAGAGTGACAGTAAAGGGAAATAATAATAATAATAATAATAATAATAATAATAATAATAATAATAATAATAATAATAATAATAATAATAATGATGATGGATAGGACAAAATGTTCCTCAGGTACTAACTTTTGCTAAATGTTATACACAAATATATGTGTATAAATGTGTGTGTGTGTTTGTGTGTATTTATAATATGTATGTATACATCTATATATAATATATATATATATATATGCAAATTGTAAAACAGTTTATTTGTATATATGTATATAATATAAATCACGTATGTATTATAATCTATATATAATATACAAATGTATGTAAATATATATATATATGTATGTATATAAAATATAAACAGTTATGTATATATATATATATATATGTGTGTGTGTGTGTGTATATATATATGGTTAAAATCGATAATATCCTGATTACATGTTTTCAGTTTTATTGACAGCTTCCGCAAAAACAGCTGATGATTTTAGAAAGGGTTCGTGACATTCACCGAAGGTCGCTTCCTGTGTAGATATAGATCACTGGAGACACCTCAAGGTAAATTACCCGGCAATTACCGAGTAGGGTTATTTAATGGGTCCCTGAAAAGCTTTCCGGTGAACGCTTCAGCGACACAGTTTCTTTTTTGAATACTGTAGAAATTTTCATAAAACCCTGAAGAATGTTGCATGAAATCGTGAAGGGAATCAGTCGTGAAGAGTTTCGTAAAATCTGAGTCATAAAATCGAAGAAAGTTTTTAAAATTCTGTTTCGTAAAATCTGAAGAAAGTTTCATAAAATCCTGAGGAAAGTTTCATAAAATCCTGAAGAAAGTTTCATAAAATCCTGAAGAAAGTTTTTTAAAATTCTGAAGAAAGTTTCATCAAATCCTGAAGAAAGTTTCATCAAATCCCGAAGAAACTTTCATAAAATCCTGAAGTTTCATGAAATCCTGAAGAAAGTTTCATCAAATTCTGAAGAACGTTTCATAAAACCCCGAAGAAAGTTTCGTAAAATCCTGAAGAACGTTTCATAAAACCCCGAAGAATGTTTCGTAAAATCCCGAAGAAAGTTTCGTAAAATCCTGAGGAAAGTTTTTTAAAATACTGAAGAAAGTTTAATAAAATCCTGCAGGAAATTTCATCAAATCCTGATGGAAATTATAATAACGAATAATACCTAACAGCAATTTTCGGACTTAATTGATTTTATGATTATGAATATCATTATGTACTTTACTGTAAGCCTCACTGAAACGTAATAGTGATATTTTATGATTATAATTATGAATATCATCTACCAGCAGTCTACTATAAGCGTCACAAATGTAATGGCCAGTCTGCCCGTAATAGCGTTTAAAAGCGACAATTATCACATCAGCCACCATCGACATTAACAAGGAAACAACTTTATATATCGGTGATAATTGTTTGTAATTAAAAAAAAAACAAGTAATAATGCGAGTTACTGATAGTTAACGAATTAATTTAATTACTGTTGATTGTAAAGCATTACCAGATATTGCTCCCTAATTAAAGGTCTTTTCAAATTAGCTGTCAGACCCTACGGCAATTAACCAGGGTCATTAGCAACGCTAAACTTTGGATCAAGCGTTGGAATAATACATATATTTTTTTTCTATTATTTGTGTCTCATTATTCGCTGGTATTCATCTGTGCTTTTACCCCCCTCCCAGTTATTCAGTCATGTTGGTCAATAGCTTTTTTTTTATTTTTTGGTTTTTATTTTTTGCGTATCAGTTTTATAAGTGTGAACACTGACACACCCTTGATATTGCGAATATAAATATCAATCGTCATTATTGGCATTAATATTTTGCTATTAATTATTTTTCTCTATGCATATCGATTTTACAAGTGATATCACTGACACTTCCTTGATATTGCGAATATATGAATAGTAATCATCATCATTATCATAATTAATTTTTTGCTATTAATTTTTTCTTGGTGCATATCGATTTTCCAAACTTTCACACTGACACTTCCTTGATATTGCGAATATGATAATAACAATCGTAATTATTATCGTTAATATTTTTCTATTAACTTACTGACATTCTTATTTTTGTTTCCTCTCTGTATATTTTGCGTGTTATCCGTTATTCCTTATTTTTCGTTAGTTTTATTGTTTAATTTCATTAGTCAAAATAGTTTTTTTTTCGATTATACTCGTGTCATCCTATCATAACAAATATAATAATGCCTATTATTATTGTTGTTTGCTCATTGCTATTAAATGTTTTATTATAATTGTTTTCAGTTATTAGTCGGATAATGTTCATCGCTTATTGTTAATTGTCGATTTATGAAAATCAATAAATATCAATAACAGTTCATAACCTTCTTTTTCAATGAGTTTAATGTTAATTGTTTATCGTTAGTCGTGAATGTTGAGCTGTCAGATTTTATGACAAAAATGAGTTAATATTTGTCATCATTACTATTAACATTTTGTTGTTAAATTTATGAATACTATACTGTCTTCATTCAGTTATAATTATGTGATATATAATGTTTATCATCGAATTTCTTAACAAAATCGATTTTACTCAATTTATTATTCAGTTCATGACCTCATGAAGTTCTTAATT
>NC_089776.1:8980417-8992917 GCF_040412425.1 Macrobrachium rosenbergii
CCTGCGAATGTTTTTTAGGTTTCCTAGAGGTGACGTCACATCGCTCAAGGTCATGTTTTTTTTTTTTAAGGCTTTGCGCATGCGCGTGTTAGCAATAAACCCGCAAGTTGTAATGATAATCACTATCAATCGATCATTATTACTCTCTTAATGATATTAACCACTATTCTTCGCTAATACCGTTTGAATAATATTAATCGCTATTAATATTTCTCTGATGCTCTCTGAATATTAAGTACTATTAATATTTCTCTAATACTCCTCTCCCGGTTTCTGGAATTCAGCCACTTTGAAGACCAGCGCTCAATCACTTTTAAGTGCAGTCTAATTTCTCGTCACAATAAAAATTCAATCATAACTAACATTCAATGTACACTGATAAATTTCAGGGTAAAAACTAATTTCCCGTCGCGATTAATATTCAATACGTATTTATAAATTTCAAAAAAGATAATTTCCCGTCGCGATTAATATTCAGTAAGTATTTCTGAATAAAAAAAAAACTAATTTGCCGTAGTAATTAATATTCAATACGGATTTCTAAAAAAGAAAAACTAATTTCCCGTCGCGAATAATATCCAATAAGTATTTCTAAATTAAAAAAATTCCTGTCGCAATTAATATTCAAACGTGTTTTAAATAAAAAAAATTTCCCATCACGATTAATATTCAATTCGTATTCCGAAATTTAAAAAAAAAACTAGTTTCCCGTCGCGATTAATATTCAATTCGTATTTCTAAATAAGAAACTAATTTCCCTTCATGATTAATGTTCAGTATCTGTTCCTAAATGAAAAAAGAAAAATCAAAATACGAAATGAGCAGACTTAGCACACCAATTTACACTTTTACCCAGAGTAAATCCCCGAGTCACAAAGGTAATGTGGGATTATTCGGAGAAAAATTAAAGAGAGAGAGAGAAAAAAAAATCCCCCCTCCTCCCCTCCCCCTAATCCATTGAAGTGAAGGGGAACTACCCGGAAGTGAATTTTCTATCAGTAAGTGGAATTACTTCCATGAGAGCAAATTCCCTGATTCAGTTCCACCCACTCCATTACTCCATTCCAGTGACTGCCTGGAGTTTAGGGGTTGGGGGCAGGGGGAGAACTCCACGGGGTGTTATTATTATTATTATTGGTGAAGAAAGCCACAACTGTGTATGTTTATATATGTGTGTGCATATTTATATTTATATATGTGTATGTATACTATATATATATATATATATATATATATATATATATATATATATATATATATATATATATATATATAAAACTAAATATTATTCAGCTTCGTCATTTATCTATTACTTTTATAACTGACATATTCTGTTGATAGATGCGTAGCACTTGGCCATCAACAAGTCAGTTCAATAAAGAAAAATTCTTCAAAAATATAAAAAAGAAAACCTCTCACACAACACTGAACCGATAAAGCCAAACAAATACTAATTCTACCACATAAAAAAAAACATATAACGTTTTTTCTGTAAAAAGATGAAAAATTCTCCCACAATCTCCACACGGAAACTTTGAAATCACTGAAGCGTTTCGGAAAAAAAAAATAGATAAAAATTAGACGGGTAATGATATTCTCTCTCTGCGAACCTTGAATTCCAAATGAGGCCAATTGAATTTAGAGGAGCTCGCTTATTATTTTTTTTTCCAACTGCGTAGGAAAATCTAAGTTTTATGAAGTTCTTTTTTATTTACGGGAGAACTGACGAACGCGAGAATAAAGAACAGATTAATAGTGATGACAGTGTGCTGATGATGATGGCTTTTATAATGACTTCAGTGATATATGATGCAACGATAATGATCGTAACAGAAATGATAATGATTCTGGGAATATGGAGGTGGGAGACAATAATGTATGTACGAATAAGTTGATGCATGACGTAGTTAAACCTTATTAAAATTTATGTGAACATTTATTTATTCATTGGGGTTTGTAAACAAAGTAAACTTAGTATATTTTACTTTTTTATAAATATTTTTTTATAAATTTAAATGTCTCTCAATAAATCTCAGACATACATATATATATATATATATATATATATATATATATATATATATATATATATATATATATATATATATATATATATATATATATATATATATATATATACATATGCAGAACGACCTAACGGAAATACAGCCATAGAATAAACTAAACTCTTTCCAAACTAAATAAAAGTAAATCTTGCTTCTCAAATCTATAAACCCCTCAGAATTAATAGACCCTATCTTTAAAAACAAAAAAAAGTTTCAGATACCAAAAATAGAAAAAAAAATTGAAAAACTAATCTTTGAAAAAAAAAATTAAATGCAAAAAAAAAAAAAATGGAAAACCGAGAAATCCTCCAAATTTCTCGCCAAGGAAAGAGTGTTGGGGGAGGATTGGTGGAGTGGTGGAGAGGTGGAGGGGAAAACAAAAGACCGAGGGTCATAATCCGCCAACACAGCAAGTCAAACCCCCCTCCCCTCCCCCCCCCCCTCCCCTTCTCTAACTAGAGCGACTTAATGCAAGGTAGTATAGTGAGTGAGCGCCTCTACTACTTCTACGGAATACTTAGAAGGGCTCCCCAAGAACAAAGGCTACGGAGAAGAAGAAGAAGAAAAAGAAGAAGATGAGAAGAAGAAGAAGAAGAAGAAGAAGAAGAAGAAGAAGAAGAAGAAGAAGAAGAAGGAGAGGAGGAGGAGGAAGAGGAGAAGAAGAAGAAGAAGAAGAAGAAGAAGAAGAAGAAGAAGAAGAAGAAGAAGAAGAAGAAGGAGGAGGAGGAGGAGGAGGAGGAGGAGGAGGAGGAGGAGGAGGAAGGAGGAGGAGGAGGAGGAGGAGGAGGAGGAGAGGGAGAAGAAGAAGAAGAAGAGGAGGAAGATAAGAAGAAGAAGAGGAGGAGGAGGAGGAGGAGGAGGAGGAGGAGGGGAGAAGAAGAAGAAGAAGAAGAGGAAGAGAAGAAGAAGAAGAAGAAGGAGAGGAGGAGGAGGAGGAGGAGGGGAGAAGAAGAAGAAGAAGAGGAGGAAGATAAGAAGAAGAAGAAGAAGAGGAGTAGGAGGAGGAGGAGAAAAAGAAGACAAAAGAAATGATAATAATAAGAAGACAAAAAAAAATAAGAACAATAAGAGGAGGAGGAGGAAGAAGCCCTTCGCACCGCCTAAATAAAATAAATCCACTTACAGGGGCGTCCCGCCGCCGCCGCCCGCCGACGACTAAATAAAGGAAGGGAAGGTTTTACCGGGAACTGGTCGATGGTTTTTAATAATGGCTTCTGGCTTTCTCGGTTTCTGCGCTTCGCTCCACGCTACCGGGAAAATGCTCCCAAGGCGGGGAGGGGAATGGGGGATAGTAGGGAGGGGAGGAGGGGAATGAGGGGGAGGTGGGTGGTAATTAAGAGGAGGGCGAATGTTAGGGAGGGGTGAGGGTGGGGGAATATAGGGAGGGGATGATGGGAAAGGGGTGAGAGGAGGACGAATGTTAGGGAGAGGGTGAGGGGAGGGGAATAGTAGGGAGGGGTGAGGGGAGGTGGAATGGTAGGGAGGGGGTGAGGAGGGGGGTGAAGGGAGGGGAATGATAGGAAAGGGGGTGAGAGGAGGAGGAAGGTTAGGGAGAAAGTGAGGGGAGGGGAATGTTAGGAAGGGGTGAGGGTGGGGGGAATTGTAGGGAGGGGGGGAATGTTAGGGAGGGGTGAGGGTAGGGGGAATAGTAGGGAGTGGGTGAGGGGAGGGGATGAAGGGAAGGGGGAATATTAGGGAGGGGGTGAATGGAGGGAGAATAGTAGGGAGGGTATTGAGGGTAGGGGAAAGAGTAAGGAAGGGGAGGGGGAATAGTAGGTAAGGGTTTTGAGGGGAGGGGGAATGGGTAGGGAGGGGGTTGAGGGGAGGGGTTCATGTGTTCATTGGAAGGGTCGTCGGGGGCAGCCAGCGTGGCGCCATTGACGAGTTATTACACGGGATTTGTTTATACTAAACATGGCGTCGCAATGGTAAAGGTCATAGGGGGAGTTACGGTTCAAATGATAGTAACGGTAGGAACGACTATAATGTATAATTATTATTATTATTATTATTATTATTATTATTATTATTGTCATAGTAATTATAGTAGTATCAACAATAATGTATTATTATTATTATTATTATTATTATTATTATTATTATTATTGTAAAAAATCTCTTGGGATCTTGATCAGCATGATAGCGTAACTGAAATCGCAGAATGGAGATTACGAAAGAGAGAGAGAGAGAAACAAAAGCTGCATAATAACCCCCTCTCTCTCTCTCTCTCTCTCTCTCTCTCTCTCTCTCTCTCTCTCTCTCTCTCTCTCTCACCAGACACCGTACTTAATCCGCCTGCTGTTTGTCAGACGCTAAATTATGTAGACAGGTACCACTGACGCAAAACGACCTACCCCTAATCACAGTAAAAAAAAAAAAAAAAAAAAGGAAACATACAGAGAAACAAAAAAAACAGACAATGAAAAAGAAGAGATCAGGCATGCGCAAATCGCCCGTCATTTGATATCCTGTCTCCCTTTTTTGTGTGTGGTTTTTTTTTTTTTTTTTTTTTGTTCACTAGCTGAATGCGTTTGTTAAGTGACTGTGAAATTGGTCGTGTGTGTTTGTTCGACAGGTTCTTGCTACGAGTACCTGCGTCGTGTGTGCGTGTGCGTGTTTTTTTTTTTTTTTATTATTTCGTCAGACGTGTCCATCGGAGTGGGTCGAAGGCCAACCCAGAATTTGTTACCCAGTCAGATGGCAAATTGTTTTATAATGGCCACTTTAGTTCCCATGTCCATAGCGGTGCGTCTGTACTTAGCGGCCTTTTCAAACGAGGTAGCTTAATCAAGTTTGATTTTATCTTTAAAGTTTTTCCCACATAACTTCTAAAACATATGAAACATGATTCTGATAACTACGTTTAAGTAACCCAACTCCGGTAGCCTTATCAGAAAGGTAGTTTGATAAATTTTGATTACAGCTTTAGTTTTCCAGTGATTCTTCTAAAACATTTAAAACGTGGCCCTGATAACTACTATTTCGTAACCAACCTGGGAGGATCGTAATATCAAAATGATATCCAGCCTAGAATTTGCTAACATGCATGACACCAGATCTGGTTAGCACCTTAGGGGTGTAGTGCCGTCATTGTGCCTCATGCGGTGCACTGTAGGCAATACTTAAGGTTCTTTGCAGCGTCCCTTCGGCCCCTAGCTGCAACCCCTTTCATTCCTATTACTGTACTTCCGTTCATCATATTTTCTTTCTTCCGTCTTACTTTCCACCCTCTCTAACAATTGTTTCAAAGTGCAAGTGCGAGGTTTTCCTCCTGTTACACCTTTCAAACCTTTTTTACTGTCAATTTCCCGTCTCAGCGCTGGATGACCTCGTAGGTCCCATCGCTTGGCATTTAGCCTAAATTCTGTATAATCTACCAGATCTGGGTAGGGCCTCTGGACTATAGAGAGATACGAGGAACAAAATCTCCCTCACCCCTCTCCCCCCCCCACCATCACGGAAAATGAACATCCTCAGCGAAGGATGAGTACATACAATCCTTTCCTGGCCTCGAGATGAAATCCATTGCTATGCCAGCGTCAAAGATGGCCATAATTTTCGTGTCAGTGCTGAAGTTTCGTTTTGCAGAGCAACGCTCAGTCTTATTAACTGCTCGTAAGATATCCAGAACGTTTGATCGACATCGCCAGAACATGTCATCGACATTGCCAGACCGTGTTATCAAAGTTCCTCGGAGTGAAAGAGGATTCCTGTCATTTCAGACGAAAACAAGAACAGAATTCAGATTGCGAGGGGCAGCCTATATATACGGGAGACTCCCTTGAAAAGTATGACGAATCGAGTGTCACGTACACTGCGGAGGAGTTTCAAGTGACATTTTTCGTTAGAGGGAGAATAGAGCAACGGTAATGAGGAGCCACGAATATAATCTCTCTCTCTCTCTCTCTCTCTCTCTCTCTCTCTCTCTCTCTCTCTCTCTCTCTCTTCTAGTGTAGCCGTTTGAGACATACGTCACTAGAGGTAGAGTAGAGAATAAATGTAATGAGAAGCCACGAATATGATCCGTTCCTTATTCTCTCTCTCTCTCTCTCTCTCTCTCTCTCTCTCTCTCTCTCTCTCTCTCTCTCTCTTCAGTGCTGTCATTCCACATATTAAATAATATATGCCGGAGATACAATAGAGAATAAGAATGAGAAGCCACGAATATAATCTCTCTCTCTCTCTCTCTCTCTCTCTCTCTCTCTCTCTCTCTCTCTCTCTCTCTCTCTCTCTCTCTCTGTCTTTAGTGCAGTCATTCCACATAAATAACATTTACTGGAGTTACAGTAGAGAATATATAAGACGCCACAAATATAATCTCTCTCTCTCTCTCTCTCTCTCTCTCTCTCTCTCTCTCTCTCTCTCTCTCTCTCTCTCTCTCTCTCAGCGCGGCCGTCAACCCCCCAATTTCGAACAATGCCAGCACTCGAATCGACATGAAATACAATCATGTACAGTTTCATGACATTTTAACCCGCACTGAAGAATATCAGGTAGGGTGTCTTTCAAAGTGTGTGTTTTTTTTTTTATAAAACCTATTGATATGCGAATTATCTGTAGCCGTTATTGGAACTCCTAATTTTGCTTGTAAGTTTTTTCGTGCCTTAGAGATACGTGTGTCTCAGACATGTTTTTTTTTTTATCATTTGTTCGCTAAACGTGCTCTCGCACACATTTGATATGAATGTATTACGAGTATAGGTTTGTTTTCTTTAACTTACTGATATTTCGATATAGCCTCTAACAGTGATGTTATGGATTAAGTTCAGTTCATAAATATTTTTTTGTTTGTTGGTTAGCAAGATTGTGCAAGAAGATCCGTCTCGATTTTTACGAAAATTTTCTGACGCGTTGACGATATCGTTCTATAGGTCACTGCTTTCGTGCCTGGCTGCAGTGAAAGTGCAGTAATGGACAAGACATTCTGTCCTGCAGATTGGTGTCTGGTCAGTCAAGGCAGTTTAAAAACTTTCAAAGTCTCTCGTTCCTTGTTGCTGCTTGCAGGCACACCACTTGCATCTCAAAGAGTCAAGAGTTACTCCACTGTTTTTGCTTCTTTGGAAAACCATGCTTGACAACTCAGTGACATTCAGTGTACAGCCGGCTTGCCACGGACAGGAATTTGCTTTCAGAAAAAATATTCGCAGCCTTGGCAGCAGATTTGAGTGAATCATTGCCTTTTGAACCCTGTGTTCACCACTGGCCCACAACTGCTTTTTTTTTCTCTCTATTTTTTGTGAGGCAGTGAATTTCTGTGTATTACATGATTTTGGTTAATTTGCATAAAATGCGGATCGGTGGAGGCCATATGCCTTTTACTCTCTTGATAAGTTTGAAGAGAGATGAAACCTCATTCTGTTTTACTTTTCCTCAGATCATCATTTAATTATACGTGATGGAGACGCCTTGCATAAATTGCCTTTATTTTCAATTTATTTACAAGTAAATCCTCTTAAATTATATTAACCTTGAAAACCTGGGTATAGACGCCTTCATCTCTTAAGATGGGACAAGAACTTAGAAATTAGAAGTTCTGTAAAATGATAGCAATTTCTTTACATATAAATAGATTTTATGAAGAAATACCTCAAGCTGTCATGATGAAACCGCGCTTAGTGTTAATAGGCAAAGCTCAGAGGTCACTAAACTGTTCATACACCAGATTATACATATCAATGCCAGCCGAAAGCTATAAGAAATAAAATGTTTAAATGTCAGTATGATGAAACAATCCTGAAAAATAAAAGCTCATAGAGATAACGGTATTAATCTGTGTGTACGTCGGTTTCTTAAAGCACTCTTGTATTAAGTATGCGTACAATGTACGCCACTGCTACGTACCACTGAATATTTATATATCCACTCATTGTGGAAGCAGTAACACGCACTTTTCACAAGTGAAAGCTTTCACATTCGAATTCCAAGCAGTGGGCGACCTATTGATTTCTTTAGTTGCAAAACCTGGCGTTTAGATTTAGCAGGATTACGCAAAAAGTTATATGAAGATTTTACGCAGATTTGACCATAGTTGCGACTCATGAACGGCCATAACTGATTAGATTTTGGGAGAGCTATGAATGTAGCTTTTAGAGGGGAAAGGACCTTTTTGGTCGGGGAGGGGGCAGGGGGCGGGAGACTCTGATGGATGGCATACCCTTGTGTCAAATGTCCCAGACTTCAGAGACTGGAATCTTGGGCACCATTAACTTAGATTTTTGGTCGACAAATTTCATAATTACAGCCACCAAAGAGTTTGTGTTTTCTTGGTTTGATTTCTTCCTTTCTTTGAGAGAGAGAGAGAGAGAGAGAGAGAGAGAGAGAGAGAGAGAGAGAGAGAGAGAGAGAGAGAGAGAAATGGCTGTTCTTGGGATGAAATAAAGAAACCCACATTTCTTCACTAGTTTGCAAAATACTGAATCGTCCTCTAGCAACTTTTGATTCATATCTGGAAAATTGTCAAATTAATCATCTTTCAGAGAGAGAGAGAGAGAGAGAGAAATGGCTGTTCTTGGGATGAAATAAAGAAACCCACATTTCTTCACTAGTGTGCAAAATACTGAATCGTCCTCTAGCAACTTTTGATTCATTTCTGGAAAATTGTCAAATTAATCATCTTTCAGAGAGAGAGAGAGAGAGAGAGAGAGAGAGAGAGAGAGAGAGTGAAAATAGTATGTAGTTATGACACGTAAGTACACACACACACACCATCGTTTCCCAAAATTAACGAAACCAGTCCATACCTTGAGCAGAGAAAACATTATAAAAGCAGTAGCAGAAGCAGAAGCGTCAGGAGCATCAGTAGTAGAAGTAGGAGCATGAGCAGTAGTAACAGTAGTTCTAGCAGTAGTAGCAGTAGCAGTAATAGTAGTAGTATTAAAGCAGAAGATCCCATTCACGAGTCAGTCCGAAGCTTCATATACGAACCTCGAAGCAGAATCGAAACAGAATCACGCGTCTTGAATAAAGTTATTTTTATGTTAATCACTAAAAGAAATAAAGAAGTTTGAAACTATTTTTTTTTATTATTGTTTTTATTCTTTAATAAACGCGGAGTCTCTCGGGTATTCAGCGGAGGATTATGGGAAAAAGGGGTCGATGAGTCTATGGTACTAAAGGCAGAGTTAATTACATACAGTTCCCCCCCCCCGAGTAAGGCGTGTGTTGTCGAATGGTCAGGTTTTCTGGTCGTATAAACCTCTCTCTCTCTCTCTCTCTCTCTCTCTCTCTCTCTCTCTCTCTCTCTCTCTCTCTCTCTCTCTCTCTTTTCTAGTGCAGCCGTTGGACATATTTGAATGGAGGTAGAGTAGGAGAATAAATATAAGAGTAAAGAATAAATATAATGAGAAGCCACGACTGTAACCCGTTTCCTCTCTCTCTCTCTCTCTCTCTCTCTCTCTCTCTCTCTCTCTCTCTCTCTCTCTCTCGCACAACCTTTTGACATATTTTGCTGGAGGTAGAGTACAGAATAGATATAATGAGAAGCTACAGAATATAATCTCTCTCTCTCTCTCTCTCTCTCTCTCTCTCTCTCTCTCTCTCTCTCTCTCTCTCTCTCTCTCTCTCTCTCTCTCTTCTAGTGGAACCTTTTGACATATTTTACTGGAAACAAAAACTGGAGGTAAAGAATAAATATAATGAGAAGCCACGACTGTAACCCCGTTTCCTTTTCTCTCTCTCTCTCTCTCTCTCTCTCTCTCTCTCTCTCTCTCTCTCTCTCTCTCTCTCTCTCTCTCTCTAGTGCAACCTTTTGACATATTTTACTGTTAGAGTAGACATTAAATGTCATGAGAAGCCACGAATGTAACCTGTTCTTCTTCTCCTCCTCTCTCTCTCTCTCTCTCTCTCTCTCTCTTCCTTCCAGCAAGATGCACTGGAATGTGAGCTATGCCGCTGGAAAGCAGCGCGGAAAAAAACATTCCGAAAAAGGATGACAAGAGTTGCAAAAATGAGCCTGGCATGTTTTACTCAGAGGAAATTAGATAGAATTATAATCTTTTCTCTTCACTAATTTTGATATTTGTTTTGCGACATTTAAAAGATAAAAGAAAGAAAATAAGGCAACGCCATGTAAAATATAAATTATTTTTGAGTATAAAAAAATAAGATGGTGTTCTTGAACTCCTTACTCATTGTTAATGTTAAGTCTGCCTCGTAAACTCTAGAAGGTCGTTCAACTCTGGAGATACGGAAGGAGGTAGGGAATTCCAAATCATTTTAGTGGAGGGAGGTGTACAGCTCCAAGGCCAGGTAAACATGGGTAGGTAGAGAGTTCCAGACTCACAACACAAGAAAGGGAGATTGAAAAAATCCAAATATTCTGGAAACAAAAAGGTAGATAGAGAGTTCTGAAATTCATGCTTGAAGGAAATTTGAAAACACAAGGGGGATAGAGAGTTCTGAAATTCATGCTTGAAGGGGATTTGGAAGCACAAAGGGGGATAGAGAGTTCTGAAATTCATGCTTGAAGGGAATTTGGAAGCACAAAGGAGGATAGAGAGTTCTGAAAATCATGCTTGAATGAAATTTGGAAACACAAAGGGGGGATAGAAAGTTCTTAACTTCATCCTTGAAGGAAAGGTAAATAATTCAAATATTCTGGAAACACTAAGGGAGGGAGAGATTTCCAGACCTCGCAAGGTAGACAGTTTTAATATATCTAAAATTTCATCTTCTAACGACAAATGCATCTGACTTGTGAGGCAAACGGCCTTATGCATAAATGCTGGTGGTATGGAATGCTTCCATTTTCCAGGAACGATACATTTCCAGAGGTCTGGAACTAACAGTGAAGCCTCAGATACACCTAAAGTTTACGAGGAGCGAGTGCCTGGCATCACTCAGAATTTGGAAGAAGTTTGGTTTTCCAGGGAAAGATCACAAACACGAAGAATAAGCTGATCTCTCTCTCTCTCTCTCTCTCTCTCTCTCTCTCTCTCTCTCTCTCTCTCTCTCTCTCTCTCTCTCTCTCTCTCTCAGTGTTGCCGTTTGACATTTGTTACTAGAGGTAGAGAATAAATATAATGAGAAGCTACGATGTAATCTCTTTCTCTCTCTCTCTCTCTCTCTCTCTCTCTCTCTCTCTCTCTCTCTCTCTCTCTGTAGCTGTTTGACAGCAGAGAATGAGAAGAAATATAATGATAATCTCTCTCTCTCTCTCTCTCTCTCTCTCTCTCTCTCTCTCTCTCTCTCTCTCTCTCTCTCTCTCTGCGTTCCTAAGTCTATCTAAAACTGCCCACCCCATTTACCTTTCTTTTATATATCTTTAATATCAACCGCGCTCCCAGCATCATCAAGGTCAATTTCCCCTCGCCCGGAGAGGCCGGGAGGTCGGGAGGTAGCGGTAACACACACAAATCGTTTAATAATTACTTGCATTCCGGCCCTGGCCCAGTAGATACCGGGAAGACTCGAACGACAGCCGTAATTCCGAATCACGATTGGTGGACCGCAGAGAGGCTACGCTCTAACGACTTGTTTTCGTAGAAGTCCGCTGATTGGCTGAGGGGGTTACGGCTGGTTTTTTTTTTTTTTTTTTTTTGTCAGGGGAGCCCGAATAGGGAATAAAGCTGTGGGACTGAGGGAAAGAAAGAATAAAAAGTTGCATATACAGGTTACACATATATATATACACACACACAAAATATATATATATATATATATATATATATATATATATATATATGTGTGTGTGTGTGTGTGTGTGTGTATGTATGTATGTATGTATGTATGTATGTATGTATGTATGTATGTATGTGTGCTTTGTGTGAGTATACACCTCCGCAAGCACACGTGAGAGCTGATAATCAGGTCAGCGACCTGGTAAAAGTATTTTAATAATAATAATAATAATAATTATCATCATCATCATCATCATGTAATAAAATTCCACAATTATATAGTAAACTATATTGCTATGTAATATAGTTTACTATGTAATTGTGAATTTTTATCACAAAGATTGTTTTTCACGTGATTGTGAATTTCTTAGCAGCAATAATAATAATAATAATAATAATAATAATAATAATAATAACAACTGAATCTACGCTGAAAGAAAACAAAATAACGACGCCAGTTGACTTAACCAATGCATTACAACACTCCAAAATGCTGTTTAGAAATTTGCTTAGACCGGGATGCTATTCTCGCCCGGTATGTGGATTTTTCCGCCTTTCTCTGTGTTTCCAGGAATCATTTGAGTACCTGTAACAACCTGCTTTTTTTTTTTTTTTTTTTTGTCTAAATAACAGGTTTGTCGCCACTTGACAGAAAACCGGTTGTGAGCATGTTTTTTTTTTTTTTTTTTTTTTTTTTGTGCAGTTCTCAAGCTTGATTCTAGGGAGCCAGGCATGACCGGGTCTTCATGATATCGAAACTGCCCGTGGATTGAATTTCATTGAATATAGGATTTAGGCCAAAGGCCAAACGCTGGGA
>NC_089776.1:8997917-9012917 GCF_040412425.1 Macrobrachium rosenbergii
TTTGTATAAATGCATTGAACCTATATATTTATTCAAGTCTATCTGTTTAGTTTTACCTTTTGTAAATTAACAATGTTTTCTTTCTATCATATTTATTCAAGTCTATCTGTCAGTGTTTTAGGTTAAGTTTTATTTTTGTACCAAATCCATTGTTTTAACCGTTAACCTGGGTTTCTTTCTACCATTTATTCAAGTCTATCTGTCATGTGATTATTATTAAGTTTTATTTTTGTACCAAATGCATTGTTTTAACCGTGTTTTTAATATCATATTTATTCAAGTCTATCTGTCATGTATTATTATTTTATTTTTGAAGTTTTATTAACCCTTTCTTTCATATGGAACAAGTCTATCTGTCATGGGGCCATTGGTTTTATTTTTGTACCAAATGCATTGTTTTAACCCAAAGAATATTTTCTGTTCATTCGAGAGAAGTCTGTCATGTGAAGATAATTAGGAAATATTTTTGTACCAAATGAAAATGGGTTTCTTTCTATCATATTTATTCAAGTCTATCTGTCATGTGATGAGTTATTTTATTTTTGAAAAACAGATAAATTAACAAATTAATAAATCAATAAATAAAAAGGTTAAGTTTTATTTTTAAAATGCATTGTTTTAACAAGGTTTTCTTTCTATCAATTTATTCAAGTCTATCTGTCATCCTTAGTTAAGTTTTATTTCTGGTCTAAATGAACAGCTCATATTTATTCAAGTCTATCTGTCATGTGAGGTTAGGTTAGGTTAAGTTTATTTTGTACTCATTGTTTTAACAAGAGAAACGAGACAATATTTATTCAAGTGTCATGTGAGGTTAATGTTTTTATTTTTGCTACCAAAAAGTTTTTAAGCCCAAGTGGAGAAATCTTCCATAGTTTTCCTTTGTGCAGGTATTACTCTGTCTTTTCCACCCTACAAACCCATATGTAGGTTTATCTAGTTAAGAAGAGCCCGTTCTTGCCCGTTCCCCGTCCGTTAACAGGGCTGTTTCATCCTTCCCGTTTTACTCTTTTGTAGATTATTCAATTCGACTAGCTTAAGTGATTCTCTTGTAAGATGCATTCTCTAATAAAGATTTTTTTCCAGTTTTTCCACATTCTTTTTTTTGTCTATTTTTATTTTTTTAAATTATTGAAATGTGGCTGAACCTTGGGTTCGTTTTAGTACCTTAAATTAACAAGTTTTACTGACCTCCAGTGTTTACGTTCCCGAATCCATGTTTTGAGTAAACCGTTTACCAGCATATTATTATTATTATTAAATACAAAATTCACGCAATCAGTTCAAATAATAAAATGAACATTTTTTCCTTTTCATTTCATATTGAAGAAGGGAGCTGATTCATATTTCCTACTGTTACATAAGTGTGGATTTTGTATTTTATAAACAATTCAGTTGATTTGCATTATCCTTATTATTATTATTTAAGTTATTATGAATGAATTATTATTATTCAGAAGGTTAACCCTATCCATATGGAACAAACCCGAGGGGCCATTGGCTTGAGATTCAAGCTTCCAAAGAATATGGTGTTCATTCGAGAGAAGTAACAGAAGATAATAGGAAATACAGAAAGAGGAGATGAGTTATTAGAAAAACAGATAAATTAACAAATTAATAAATCAATAAATAAAAACGTAAGTGAATTATTAAAGCACAAGGAGACTGAAATTCCAATCGCACGACATCCTCAGTTGGAGCAGCTAAGCCCAAGTGCAGAAACCTTCCATGACTTCATCGTCTTCATAACCACCTCACCCGTCCCGTTCTTGCCCGTTTTTCATAACGGCTTCTAGATTATACACCATTTCTAGCTATAATTCTCCATTCTCTCCACATGACCAGTCCACATTCTTCTTTCCATCTATGTTTACTTTTTTTTACGAGGCGGCTGTTGGGTCTGTATATTTCTCGTCCTTTCAATCGTTATTACTTTACATATGATACGCAAACAGTTCATCCTAACAACATTTTTTTTCATTTCATTCGTATTCAACATTCATATTTCCTACTGTTAAACAGAGTTGAGTCACCACTCCTATATGGAAGTTAAGTGTCGATGAATGAATATGAATGACAGGCAGCAGGTGTGTGTATATATATATATCCTGAATATGAGAGAGAGAGAGAGAGAGAGAGAGAGAGAGAGAGAGAGAGAGAGAGAGAGAGAGAGAGGAGCATTCGAAATAAGGAAGCCATGAAACTTGTAATGCATGTAACAGCATGCAGTAAAACTTAGGAAATGATAAACCAGAGAGAGAGAGAGAGAGTTAACAGATGCGCAGCATACCTCCATCCTGAATATTTCTCAGCTATCTGCAGTTGTGGCAAATGCCACCTGTCCCGTTGATGAGGTATGCGCACATTTCACAGAGCCAGGTAGATCTTTGTAGTGCAAATAACTCTTATAAAAAGACCTTAATATTATTGACCAATTTAAAGATATTCATAAACGTAAACGCTTGATTGAATCACAATGGACGATCAATTTGCTTTGTCTTGACAAAGATATAGCGATGATAACAGCTAATTTCGTCTAATTACTACCCTAATACAATTCTCCTTGCATTTGAATTCATTTTTGTCTATTTATAAATTTGTTAATTTACTTTTTCTTTTTTAATAAGTGAGTGGGATCTCTTCTTTCTGTATTTCCCTTTACTTCCTCTTACTTCTTCTTAATGAACACCATAATATTCTCTGGAAGGTTGAATTTCAAGTCAGGGGCCCCTGTGGTGGGCTTGTTCCATATGAATAGGGTTCAGCTTCTGAATAATAATAATAATAATAATAATAATAATAATAATAATAATTATTATTATTATTATTATTATTATTATTATTATTATTATTATTATTATTATTATTATTATTGACTAATATTGATGTGCAGGAAAAGCGAATTATTAGAAGAATTGAGAAAACTCAGTATAAAATCAATTCGCAAAACGCAGCCATTTTATTCAACAAATAATAATAATAATAATAATAATAATAATAATAATAATAATAATAATAATAATATTATTATTATTATTATTATTATTATTATTATTATTATTATTATTATCATAATACTCAAAGAGTCACAATCTGGTCTTACAGGTAAATTACGCACCACCTCCCCCAAAGGAGAAGGGATAAGAAACAGCAGGTAGTCACTGGTCAGCCTTTTTATCGCAGGATGTTTCCCCCTCCTTTACCTGAGAGGTGTCCCCAGCGGTATCGTTAATCGGTAAAGGAGTAACAGGACTAACAGCCCACAGGTGCGGACGTTATGCCTTTGCCGCTGTTCCGCCGAGGGCATACCTGCCTTCCAGGTAAAAACTGTAATTAACTGTCTTCCTTCACCTGTGCTCCTCTTGGGAGTTGCGACGTAGTTCACCTGTTGACGAGGAGGCAGTTCGAGCTCTTGGGTAGAACGGGGAGGTGAATCGGTGTATTTGAACTGCTATTACCTAAAAATGAGTTTGGTTTAATGAGGGGGTTTTTTATAATGAGTTTGCTTTAAAGAGGGTTTTTTTATGATGAGTTTGCTTCAAAGAGGGTTTTTTTTTTATAATAATGATAGAGGAGGCAGTTCGAGCTCTTGGGTAGAACCGGGCGATAAATCAGTGTTTTTGAATTGCTGTTACCTAAAAATGAGCTTGCTTTGAAGAGGGTCTTTTATAATAATAATAATAATAATAATAATAATAATAATAATAATAATAAATCATTATCATCATCATCATCATCCATAAAAGTCTCATAATAGTATGAGCCACTAATATGGTGAAGAAATCCACAATGGTGTAAATGTAAATATATATTAGAAATATACATGTTGTATATATATTTTTAATATACATTTATATTCACATCATCGTGGATTTCTTCACCAACAGTAATAATCGCAGTAGCAGCAGAATTGTGGTACCAGCAATGGCAACATACCTCAGGGTATTGTAAAAGGCTAAAAGGCTTCTCGTGTAGCCGTGACAGCGTGCTATCCAGTCATCTGACTTTCAATTTACTGTGGAATCCGAACCACGTCTTATCAGGGAGGATTTTGTGTGATTGGAATTCAGAAGTTCAAGCGAGGGTGCAACGCATAACTACCTTAAGACAATTCGCCTCGTATTTTTTTGAGTTTACTGAAATTTTTATGTACTTGTTTATTAATTTGTTGATTTATTTTTTTATTTTCGAATAACTGATTCCTTCTTTCTGTATTTCCCATTACCTTCTGTTACTTCTTTCTAATGAATACCATAATATTCTTTGGAAGCTTGAATTTCAAGTCGGTGGCCCCTTTGGTGGGCTTGTTCCATATGAATGGGGTTCATCTTCTGAATAATAATAATAATAATAATAATAATAATAATAATAATAATAATAATAATAATAATAATAATAATAATAGGTACTAGACCCTCTTTTAAACATGTGGTGTTAAAGGTGATAGCTTCATCAGCGGCATTCAGTTTGTATAAAGTTTTCTCTCTTTTTCTGATAATTGATTTTATCTGGGTTCCTGAATTCTGCCAGTGACACCCCGATGTTCGTCGTAATAATAATAATAATAATAATAATAATAATAATAATAATAATAATAATACTAATAATCAAAGTAAATTTTGTTGAGTCCACCTGGTACTTAAATCTCTCAAAACTCCACACTGATGGTATTGGTGTTATTAGGAGAGTCCCTTGTTGTTTGTTGTTGGTGATGGTTGTGAGTGCTTGTTGTCATCATATTCTTATGGCTTCATGCAGCCCTAATGTTCTCGTTCGGATGATTATTCTTATTCTTAAGTCGTAGGAATGTGTTGGCACCATTGCCTATCTTCTGAATGTACTGTGGCCTAGTGGTACAACACTCGCCTCGTGTATTCTGGGTCCGCAGATCGCTACCGACCTACTGCCCACCAGTCCACCCAGCTGTCAACCCTGCCAGGGGGCAGTGCCATCAGTGCACCTCATGTGGTGCACTGTAGGCATTACGTAAGGTTATTTGCAGAGTCCCTTCTAATGCCCTTAGCTGCAACACCTCTCATTCCTTTTACTGTACCTCCGTTCGTGTTCTCTTTCTTCCATTTTACTTTCCGCACTATTATAACAACTGTTTCCCAGTGCAACTGCGAGGTTTTCCTCCTGTTACACCTTTCAAACCTCCTTTATCTTCAGTTTATCTTTCAGTGTTGAATGACCTCATGGGTCCAGGGCTTGGCCTTTGGCCTAAATTTCTCAGTGAAACCGTTTCACTTTGGACTTTGAAAGTCCAGTCATCGGATCGCTCCCCCAGTGTGATGCTTTGACGTCATCAGCAAAAGAGTGTCTGTTCTCACGTTCTTCCCTTTACCCCCACCCCACCCCACCCCACTTTTCCCCGTTTTTCAAAGCATCAAACTTGGGGGGGCGATCTGATGACTGGACTTCCAAAGTCCAAAGTGAAACGGTTTCACTGGCACCCTGACGAGAAGTTAATCATTTGAGTGACTTGTACCCAATGGAGGTGGGCGACTGATGGTGACAGCAACAGTGTTCTAGCCGTGGATAATTCTGTTGCACCTTTGTAATGTCCACGAAGAAGCTTAAATCACAGTTTACGTTATTGCTAATCGGATAGCCAGGCTTTTGAAGGCGGGGTCTCCAACTAGGCCTTAGTACCTTTAGGTCAAGGTTATGGGGTTCAGTGTTTTGACCCTAATGACCTCAATTTTTCACCTGACTAAATTATCAGCCAACAAGCAACTATTCACAGCACATGAGAGAGGACACAGCACTGAGAAGTTTTTGCCATCACAAGGTCACTGTGTTCCCCAGGTAATCCACAAGACTGCCGCTCATTTAAATATCAAAGTTACATTTTCCAGAAGACTTGCCGTTCCAACCTTTGTCTATATATATATATATATATATATATATATATATATATATATATATATATATATATATATATATATATATATAATCAAATACTGTATAAGGGGGCCCATAGAAATGTCAAAATGTGGAAAATACAGGCTATATTTCAGAGACCGAACTGTCTATCTCCTCAGGCCTGAGGAGAGAGATAGTTTGGTCTCTGAAATATAGCCTTTATTTTCCACATTCTGGCATTTCTGTGAGTTCCCTTATATCTGATGGAATTCTGTTTCAACAGAATATATTCCACAGCCACACACACAGAGGTAACTATTAAAAGAAATTCATCATTGGTTTAATCTTAAATTTAAAAAGAAAAAAATAAATATTCCATAGAAAACAAGTCGCCATATTCAGCGTGCTGGCTATCATCTACCTACGATGGCAAATGGCACTTGTTTATTTGAGGTTAATTCGTATGCAAATGAGCTTGCGGCGAATGTATTAATTTGGTCACAAGTGTCAGTGAGTAAAATTCTGTATACCTTTTAGACTGTTGGTCCGATTTTATTCAGATCTGGTACCGAGTCAACCGTATCTGAGGCAAAAGCGGATCGTGAGGAAAGATCAATACTTTCATGCGACCTTGACACGTGATTCCAACATTATATATATATATATATATATATATATATATATATATATATATATATATATATATGGACACACATTTATATACATATCGATAAACACAGGCCAGTGTCTCAGAGGAAATCATCGGCTGTATATAGTCACTGACATCTTGTTATTGCACAAAGAAAAATGAAAATAAATATAAGTAACAGATGCCACAAGGCCACAATAATACATTAAGGCCACACTTGGGAATTAATTCCACCCACCCACACAATACAATTCCACGAGTCAGTGACGTCCTCAGAACGAGTAACTATTAGTTATAATAATAATAATCTCTCTCTCTCTCTCTCTCTCTCTCTCTCTCTCTCTCTCTCTCTCTCTCTCTCTCTCTCTCTTCCTGTCACAGCTGTTAAAGTGTCTTTACTTGCGATGCAGCAGCACAGTGCAGCAGTTCGGTGGAATGTATTGCATAATTTCTTTGCAGCTCTTTGGTGCTGCACTGAATCTCTATATATACGTTGTTAGAAGGGTTACAAATTTGCATGTGCTACGGCCTGTAGTAAATGCACCGTATGTATATATATATATATATATATATATATATATATATATATATATATATATATATATATATATATATATATATATATATATATATATATATATATATATATATATATATATATATATATATATATATATATATATATATATATATAGATAGATAGATAGATAGATATATATGTATTATATATATATGTATATATATATATAATTCATATATATAATATATAATTATATATATATTTAATTGTTTGTTTGCACTTGAATATAAATTTTGCATATACATATATATATGTATAATTTATGTAAATATATATATGTATGTGTCTGTGTGTGCATGTATGTTCATCGTTAGTGCATGTGTATGTGTCTGTATGTGTGCGCCTTCGTGCACAAACCCCAAGAACCAAGCATTAATTCGCACGCTTCAACGACAGCCATTACTGACCGACTCGTGCAGACGTACAAAACCTTGGAATTCGCCCAACTGTTCAGCGGACAGACCATGAAAACCCACCCATTCGTCGAAGAGTCGCCTTATTCGCCCAGTTTTTTTTTTTTTTTTTTTTTTTTTTTTTCCTTTGCGGTTAATTGGAATATTTACCAGACTGAGTTTTTTTTTTTTTTTTTTTTTTTGAGGTGTACTGAATCTGCCTTCAAATCTCGTATGCTTTCAGATACGAAGAAAATCGAAGAAAATAATTTTAAAAATATTCTCAAGGAAAGGTTGTTTTTATTGAAAAGAAATTGTTAAAGGAAAGTTTTTTTCTTTTCAAATTCAACAGGAAATTTACTGAAAGAGTTTTCTCGTATTGCATATGAGAAAAATCTTTGAATGTATATATGTATATTATATATATATATATACTATATATATTTATATATATATATATATATATATATATATATATATATATATATATATATATAATATATTAATATATGTATATATATACATATTCATATATGTAAATATATCCTTTCGATTCTAAAAAAAAAAATTCCTTTAGGATACCAAAAGATATACGTTTTTCTAAACAAAGTCGGTTTGGACGAAAACCTTCCCAAAGGAAAAAATACAAAGAACAGAGGAGAACATAAAAAAAAACCATCCTCAAGAAGTAATGGAAAAGCGAGAAAACGAATTAAGCAAACGTCCACAAAAATAAAACCGAGATTCCAGAGAATTCAAACCCAAACGAAGCCAACATAGCATTCCCTTGCGACTTGTCCTGAATTCCCAAGGTTAGGAGTAGATGGAAACTAAGGATTCGGTTTCAGGTAAAAAGATGTAAAAGAGAGGATTGTTTATGTAATGGCGGATAGAAGATTCGACTATGTTACCGTTGGGCGATGCTTCGAGAATGAGGAGAAGTGAAAGTTAACAGACTTCTTCGTTGATAGTTACATTTTAGGCGATTAAGCGTCAAAGACTCAGTCCCCTGCATTGGAACGAAATATAAAATTTAGGCCAAAGGCTGGGACCTTGAGGTCATTCAGCACTGTAAGGGAAATTGACAGTTGAAAGGTTTGAAAGGTTTAACAAGGGTTAAAACCTCAAAGCAGTTGCACTATGAAACAGTTGTTAGGAGAAGGTTGATGAAAGTAAGATGGAAGGAAGAGAATAAGGACGGAGGGACAGTAAAAGGAATGAAAGGGGGTTGCAGATAGGGGCCTAAGGAAGGGACGCTGCAAGCAACCTTAAGTAATGCCTACAGCGCATCGCAGGAGGTGCACTGACGGCAAAGCCCCCCACTGCGAAAGCATTCAGAATTCCCTAAAACTTGTATTTTTTACTTATAAAGTAGAAAAGAAAAATCAAATCACATCGACCAAAAATTTTAGTTCAAGCAAAATGAATAGATTTTCAAAAGAAGAATAGAATTCGCGAGACATAACGTAACAGAATTCTAGAATCCTCTATAATTGTTTATTACTTTCTGGAGAATAAAAAAAAAAAAACAGGAAGTTTGAATCGCATCAGTATTCTCAAATAGATTAAAAAAAAATAGAATTCCCTTTCAAAGTCAGTGTGGTCAAATGTGCAGGATGCCGTTAAAAGGAAGTGGGTATTCTTGACAGTCGAAGTATTCTTAAATCGAATAGATGCGAGAGGAATTTAGAATTCTTCCCAAAACGAGGAAACGCGGAACTCTTGCGGAACAGAAGGTAAAAGACGAAACCAAGAGGAATTTAGGATTCTTCCCAAAACGAGGGAACGCGGAACCCTTACGGAACAGAAGGTAAAATAGGAAACAAGAGGAATTTAGGATTCTTCCCAAAACAAGGGGACGCGGAACTGTATGAAGAACAAGCAAAATAGGAAGCCAAAAGGAATTTAGAATTCCTCCAAAGTTGGGGAACGCGGAACTCCATACAGAACGGAGAGAAGGCTAAAATTCTTCCCTAAACGAGGGAACGTGGAAGTCTCTACAGAACCAGGGAACGCGGAACTGTATAGAACAGAGAGAAAGCTAAAATTCTTCCTAATCGAGGGAACACTTAACTTCATATACAGAATAGTAGGCAGAAAGGAACACCAGAGAAAGCTAGAATAATTCTTCCCAAAACGAGGGAACGCGGAACTCAATATACAGAACAGGAGGCAAAAAGTAACTCGAGAAAAACCTAGAATTCTAACTGAAACGAGGAACGCGGAACTGTATGTAAAACAGTAGCCAAAAGGGAAGGCCAAATGAAGCCAACATCCCCAGATCCAGAGTGACGTGAGCTTCAAAAATATCCCCGTAACAACGGGGAAGCGAATGTGTAAACCTGACGTGACTAACGCTACTTTGATGAAGGGGGGAAAGAGAGGACCCGGCCAACCTGTTCGCTGGGTTTTTATTTTCGCGGAATTTACGTCTAAACTACGGGGTGAGGGATGTAAACGGCGTTTTTATTCTAATGTATGATCGGAGATTTAGGGTTGTTGGACGCTGTTTTTCAGGAGATTATTGTGGGTGTGCGTTGTTGTTGCTGCTGTGTCAATAATTCGTAACATGGATGTTATGGAGAACATTAGCGAGAACGAAAATGCAAAGAAAATGTATTTTAAAAAAATGATAGACGCGCTAAAATTAAAACCCGCCAATGTGTGTGATAATTGTTTGCGCGGAACCCGTCCGGAAATTATACGTTTTTGGTTCGTCGTTTTTATGTCAAGGCTCATAATTTAGTCTTTTTATTTTTTACGGAGTTTTCGATACAAGTTGCTTAATCTTCTACCGTGCGGGTATCAATAGGTTGCAGGTTTCGCAACCCCAATATTCTGAATAAAAAATAACGCAAAGATCAACCCGTTTTTGATTTGTCCTTCATGACATTGACTTCCAGAATGTAGAACTCCCTCCCGTCCTTTGTGTTTCCTGACTCATATAACCTTCCTGTTTTCAAGATGCGTGTTTGTCACCGCTTGGGAATTTTTTCAGTGGAACATAATATTCTCCATGTATTTTATAATTTATTTACATTTGATGTATTTATCAATTCGTTATTCAGTTTTTTTTTCTACTAACTGAGCTCTTCTTTCTGTATTTTTTATTATTACCTCTTGTTTTCTTTCCGAATGAACACCATAATATTCTTTGGAAGCTTCAATTTCAAGTCAGTGGCCCCTTTGGTGGGCTTGTTCCACGTGAATAGGGTTACTCTTCTGCATAATAATAATAATAATAATAATAATAATAATAATAATAATAATAATGTGCAGTATTCTGAACTTTGTGTTGGTCCTGCCATCATAAAGAATTGTGCAGTATTCAAGCAAATTGTTAGGGAATGTGTTTATATATATATATAGTATAATGTGTGTATATATCTAATATACACGCGTATATAAAAACTTTTCATACATGTGATAATTCGTTTATATAATAAATAAAGAACACTTTTTAGGTGACCGTTCATGTCAACAAGACCTCTGCTTTGTCTCGTTTCCGCAGTGTCGTTTCAACAGCCAAATCCCTTTGAACGCCGTGACGTCACACCCTGTGATTTTGAAATTAAAGATGACTCTGCTTTCCTCGGTACTCTGGAAGCAGCATAGAAATGGCTAATCCTGAAGCCCGCGTGAATACCGAGTCTCCATTAATGGCGCATTGATATTACAAGCGCAGCATGAGAACGTTGAACCTCGTTGCGCACGCGCATACTAATCGTATTGCGTCCGAGGGGATGACTGTAGATTAAGATACTTGCTACAGTCTAGATTCTTTGGAAGCTTGAATTTCAAGTCAGTGGCCCGTTTGGTGGGCTTGTTCCATATAATAGGGTTCATTTTCTGGTTAATAATAATAATAATAATAATAATAATAATAATATTCTTTGGAAGCTTGAATTCCAAGTCAGTGGCGCCTTTGGTGGGCTTGTTCCATATGAATAGGGTTCACCTTCTGGCTAATAATAATAACAATAATGATAATAGTAATCATAATAACAATCTTGACCTTGTAACTAGGCAACCTTCTTCCCCTCTCACCACCCTCCCACACACACACTAACACACACACACACACACACACAGCCTTTCCTGTAAGCAGCCAGTGTTACTCGGTATCCAAGAAACTCTCAGGAAATTCTGAGAACCGCCACCCACCGAAGAAGGCAGATGTTAAAATGCGGCACTCCTTTCAATTCGCTACCTGGGGACGCTTATACAGAAGCCCCCGAAGAACGATAAACAAATACCGTTTTCGAAATCCTTTCCCCCCCCAAAAAAAAAACCATATTGGTTTATCAAAGAGATAAACCAAAAAAAAAAACTTATTGGTTTATCAAAGAGATAAACCAATAATGGTTTGCCTCTTTGATCTCCGATGTTCTGATCCGGAATACTTTTTTTTTATAATGTTGGGTTCGGAGGTGGGTGGGTGGGTGTAGGAAAGGGGGCGGGGGTTGGGGGGGTGGGCGTGCTTCTTCCGGGGAGCAAAAAGTTTGGCGGAGTCTGGGCGGTATCTGAAAACACTATGGAAGGTCCTGGTATTGAAAGAATTTGCGTAGCTTTATATTACAAGCCTGGATTAACTTCTCAGGAGCGCTGTGTGTGTGTATGTATATGCATATATATATATATACATATATATATAAATAATACATATATACACGCAAACATACAATATCTTACTTATAACCACAATGGCTCTCCAACTTCTCGATGTCCTCACACCCTTTAATACGCTTATCACTACAAACCTTGAATCCAGATAAATTGGGGAAGAACCCTCTCCTTCCGTAGCGGAAATCGAGCCTCGTGCTGTGGGAAAGGGATTTCTTCCTTCGTTTCTCATCTGGATTCAAGGCTTGCAGTGACAAGCGTGTTAAAATAGTATGAGGAAATCGAGGAGTTGAAAGGTCATTGTTGTTGTTGGTAATACGCCCACCAGTACATACCACAAACCTAAAGGTACGTAAGCACACACATATATGTATATATATATATATATATATATATATATATATATATATATATATATATATATATATATATATATATATATGTATACATATTATATTATATATATTATATATTTGTATATATATATTATATATAGTTTATATATTTCTGTGTCTATGTGTGTATGTATATAAACTACTTTGGACAAATGTAAAGAGCGTTAGATTATAACTGAGTTCTGTTATATGAATAACTCGTATTCATCCCGACCACCTGATGTTGACGTTAAAGTTACAATGGCGCTTCGAAGACCTTTGCAATTTTGAATTATGAAATTTGATACCAACACTTCCTGCTCTTTTTCCATTTCGTTTTAGTTTTCTGTAAAAGAAAACTTTGTCTGTCCCCTGCTCTTTATTCTGTCCGCACTTTTTTCTGTCCTCCCTCAGATCTTAAAAACTACTGAGGCTAGAGGGCTGCAAATTGGTATGTTGATCATCCATCCTCCAGTCATCAGGCATACCAAATTGCAGCCCTCTAGCCTGAGTAGTTTTTATTTTATTTAGGGTTAAAGTTAGCCATGATCGTACTTCTGGCAACGCAACAACACAGGCCATCACGGCCGGCTGAGAGTTTCATGGGCCGCGGCTCATGCAGCATTATACCGAGACCACCGAAACATACATGCATTTTCGGTGGCCTTGATTATAAACTGTATACAGAAAACTCGATTGCGCCGAAGAAACTTCGGTGCATTTTTTACTTGTTTAATCTCCACTTCAGACTTAACGGGACTCTGAAGCCTGCGTAAGGTGCATTTTAATTACTACATAAATGTTTTGCAGCAACTTGTGAGTTTCAGTGGCACTTAATTAATAAAGTGGTTGTGCAGAAGATTATCTCTAGTTTTTTACGGCGTACTTTTCGTCTTCCATAATTAGAGATACTTGAGTCTGTAATTTCACTTTTTTTTATCGTTGATATTTACATGATTCGTTACTTTACACTTTATTTTTACGTCATATTATGCTTAAAGTGTTTTGAATCTTATAGAATTCAGTATAATGTACAGTATATCAGGTTTACAGCGTTTGATTTCATACGTTGCAAATAAGTTAATTCCTCCACAATTTATTTTGGGTATAAAATAAGAATGAATGTAGTGTTTTGAATTATATGCTTTTAATTTAGACAGATCTCTCTGCTGGTATCTCATGAAAGATTTATTTTATATTTATGTTTTACATTAATCACGGCTTTTGACTTCTGAAATGTAAAGTGCTCGTAACTCGTGCAATTTGGTCGCTTCCAAAATCGTGACTGATAAGACTTCAGTGGGTCAGATAAGTGTTTAATATCAGCGAATATTTCTTGTAAGACTTCAGATCATTTCTTCGGGCATTTAAAACATCTAGTAAAAGTCTCAAAGCATTGAGTACTTCTAAAACGTGACTAATATAAGCGTCCAGAATAATAGCTTAAAGGAATGTAGGATTGGACTATAGAATTTTGCGCTGGGACCTATAAGGTCATTCAGTGCTGAAAGGGAAATTAACAAGAATGTGGTTTGACAGGTGTAACAGGAGGAAAACCTCGCATATCCACTATGAAACTCTTGTTAGAGAGGGTGGAAAGTCAGATGGAAGAAGGAGAATATGAACGGAGGTACAAAAACGGGAGTGAAAGAGGTTGCAGTTAGGGGACGCTGCAAAGAAACTCAAGTAATGCCTGCCTACAGTGCACCACGTGAGGTGCAATGACGGCACTACCTCCCCCCTACGGGAAATAGTTTAAAAGCTTTGATGTTTCACGAATTTTTTTAAAGGACTGTATTTTCAACAACGAACGTGTTCTGGGACCTTTTGAAATTTGGCCAAGAGTAATTCAATTGTCGATTGTTCGTTCAAAAACGCTTTTAAAAAAACCTTCATTAATGACTTCAGTTGTGCTGTAGTGAGTATTTCTTTTATTTTCTCTACTTATTTTCTACATATAAGGTTCCTGTATAATAATAATAATAATGATAATAATAATAATAATAATAATAATAATAATAATAATAATAATAATAATCCCCACACTATAAAAACCACCCAGTCGAATACGATGACTGTGATAGAAAAAAAAAATAATAATATGATGGTTAAGTAATATTTGACCTTTCCATCGAAGCATATTGCCAGTAATAGAAAATTAAATGTTTCATCTGTTTCTCAGGCTATTCCTTTAATTATTCGTATTTACACTCATTTTAACGTGATTACGAAATGCGTAAATACTTGAGAATGAATAAACAGAAATAAACAGGGAACGCTCCAGAGTCATTTAAATCATACAACACGCTCCATTTTTTTTCACAAGTCATGAAAAATTCATACAACAAATTAATCCAGATTAAAAGAGAGAGAGAGAGAGAGAGAGAGAGAGAGAGAGAGAGAGAGAGAGAGAGAGAGAGAGAGAGAGAGAGAGAGAGAGAGATTTACTCGTTTCTCTAATCAACGAAGACTTCATACAACAAATTCATCCAAATTAAAAGAGAGAGAGAGAGAGAG
>NC_089776.1:9017917-9022917 GCF_040412425.1 Macrobrachium rosenbergii
CACGCGAGTTCCATATCGGAAAATTAATGCATGGGGCTTCTTTGTTTATATCCGTCCAACCGATTTCCGCAGGCCCGCTTATTACCTAGAAGCATTCGTCTACGCCCTCTCCCGTTCACTAAGGAGGAGTTAAAAAAAAAAAAAAGACGATGGCGACAGGTATAAAGGAAATGGGGAGGTCGAATGGCGTAGAGTTTTCAAGCAACGAGAAGGTTTTGTTTGGGGGGAGGGAAAGTGACACGAGAGGCGGTTCGGTAAAGGTCCGACCTCCGCGACTGCCGAGCACACACTGAGTGAGTGAGTGAGCTCTCTCCACCTCAGCTCTCTGGTGGTCGTCCTCCTCCTCTTCCTCCTCCAGTCGCTGCCTGGACTGGGAGGGAGGAACTTCGCATTCTAGGCCGAACTTCCCAAGGCCAGACCGAATCAGCCGCCGCGGCGCTACCGCTTTTATATTTTTAATTCTCACATCGAAAATGAGAGAAAGAGCGAAGCGATCCATCGATCTGTTGCATCCCATACCTTTCCGCTAGAGTTCTGAGCACTTTGCGGCCAGATCTAAACGCTGTATCACAGTGTTTAGGCGCCTAAACGAGGAACTTTTTTTCAGACGTCTCGCGGAAAGACTCCGCGGTCCCAGGCGGGTAAACATGCATTAATCATTTCACTCGGGTTGGTCATTGTGCCTGTCGACTGACGCCGGAATCAAGGGCGCCTCCCACCTCTCTCTCTCTCTCTCTCTCTCTCTCTCTCTCTTCTTGCAGTTCGGTCTGTGATTACAAGAGCGTTTCTGAGGTGGGGAAACTCGAATATGCGCAAAAACAAGTCGGCAATTACAAAATACTTGTAGAATGCGCTTCTCTATATGCTACCAACTCTCTCTCTCTCTCTCTCTCTCTCTCTCTCTCTCTCTCTCTCTCTCTCTCTCTCCGTCTGTGCATACTGCGAGAATGCACAAAACTTATCATTAGAGAATAAATGCAGAAGCTGAACTGTGGTAACAAAAAAAAATTTTTTTAGATGTTGAGGTTTTTTTCTAGTTCTTAGTTAATTTCGAAATTACGTCTTCCATTTATATATATATTTTTACATTATAGATTTATATTTTTATATATATTTATATATCTTTTTCTGAGTGTTGGTGGTGACAGAGGTTTGAAACAGAATCATATATTTCATCCGAAAAATCGTGAAAAAACATTAAAAAAACCTCACTGGGATTAACCATTAAAGCCTCATTTAAAATTTGCTAGGAGATATCTCCTGGAATACTTCTTAGCATAAAAGAGGACAATTATCTAATATATATATCTATCTATCTATCTATCTATATATATATATATATATATATATATATATATATATATATATATATATATATATATATATATATATATATATCATTTTATTGTATTTGGAGAGACGCTCAGAATATCTAGTGATCTTCTTCAGTATCTTCTTCTTCTTCTTCTTCTTCTTCAGTGCCTCGTCAAGACACCAGACAGCGAGTATTAAAGGCCTCACAAAAAAAAAAAATCTCATAAACCGTTCGACCGTTAGTTATGCTAACAAAAGTCGACTGAACCTGATTCATTCTGTTCGAAAGCCAGGAATGCAACCTTAGGTCGAGAGATAGCGACAGGAAAGTGGAACACAGAAAAAAAAAGGAAAAAATTATTGACTAGGCCGAGAGAGAGAGAGAGAGAGAGAGAGAGAGAGAGAGAGAGAGAGAGAGAGAGAGAGAGAGAAGAAACTGATTGACTGGGTCAATGACTCCATCTATAGAAGCCTTTCAAGGCCTTTAGGTTTTATTACTAGAGAGAGAGAGAGAGAGAGAGAGAGAGAGAGAGGGTTGACTAGGCCAATGACTCCGTCTATATAGGCTTTTAAAGGTCTTGAGGTTTTACTACCATAGTTTACGTGCCAAGAGAGAGAGAGAGAGAGAGAGAGAGAGAGAGAGAGAGAGAGAGAGAGAGAGAGAGAGAGAAATTTTTACAGGTATTTGAGAGTAAATATAGATCATAAGCTTGCGTAACCCTAACGAGCGTTCAAACGAGTGCAAAGCTAGAAAAAAATTCTGTTTAATATTTTAAATCACTTGAACAAAGAGCAGAGGCAACATTGTGGACTGATAATGGACTCTCTCTCTCTCTCTCTCTCTCTCTCTCTCTCTCTCTCTCTCTCTCTCTCTCTCTCTCTCTCTCTATTTACTCAAAGGGAAGTTGAGAATCAGTAGTCAGAATTTCGCTTTGCTGAAAATCCTAAAGTTTTTTAAAAAATGACAAAAAAGTGGAAACACGCCAATTTGGTAATTTATCAATTTTGTCATTTCTGTGACACACAGAAGGAATGATAAAGTGACTCTTGGCGTCACGAATAATAATAATAATAATAATAATAATAATAATAATAATAATAATAATAATAGCATGAGTTTTGAAATGGAGAAATATATCAACGGTTATGTATGGGTATATATAAATCTGTATAGATCTATATAGATCTATTTGTGAAAATTTGTACCCATGCATAACTGTGGATTTGTTTCAATAATAATAATAATAATAATAATAATAAAGAAATTCACAATGATGTCAGTGTTAACATACATTAACAATATGTTTTAAATGATGTTTCAAAAATATATTCATATAAAGCTTTCGTTTTATACATAGTTTCAATGTACATTCACACTGACATCACTGTGGGTTCCTGCGTCATTTTAGTGACTCGTGTGATTGCGAGATTCTCACAAATAATAATAATAATAACTGAAGATAATTAAGTGCTGCACAGAGGCTTCTAAAATAAAATCGAATACCGAGAAATATCCAAGAATCCGTTAAGTGCACCAACACCTCGAGACTTGAGAGGTAATTGGATCTCTTAGAATCCTGCTTTCTCCCGGGCGCAGTTTCTCTCTCTCTCTCTCTCTCTCTCTCTCTCTCTCTCTCTCTCTCTCTCTCTCTCTCTCTCTCTCTCTCAGCAAAGCCAGTAGCCAGTGTATTTTCTTAATTGTGTTGGTAACTTAGCGCACACATTCACTTGCTGAACACACACACACATATATATACATATACTCGTATATATATAATTATATGTATACATATGTATGTATCTATGTATGTGTATGTGTACGTATGATACAAATGGTAGGAATCACGATTTCTGTTGTCTAGAAAAGTAGCGTCGGTGCTTAAAAATGTTGATAAGGAAAGCGAACTGTATTTAATGAAGGCTTTGCTTAATCACGTATTTTCCTCCGCTCGGCTTAACAAAATCATTGACGTTTTTGAACCGTAAGAGGCATCTTTATCGATTTCATGAGGAGCTCTTTATTATGCCAAAAATGTCTGAAAAAAGTTTTGAATATTCACAAAGCTAATATATTTGTTTAAAATGCTTATTTCTACAGGTAAATTCAATTCGTTTTCTAGTTTTCTGTAAAAGAAAAACTGTTGTGCCGGCTTTGTCTGTCCGTCCGCACTTTATTCTTCCCTCACTTTTTTCTGTCCGCCCTCAGATCTTAAAAACTACTGAGGCTAGAGGGCTGCAAATTGGTAAGTTGATCAACCACCTTCCAATCATCAAACATACCAAATTGCAGCCCTCTAGCCTCAGTAGTTTTTATTTTATTTAAGGTTAAAGTTAGCCATAATCGTGCTTCTGGCAACGATATAGACCAGGCCACCACCGGGCCGTGGTTAAAGTTTCATGGGCCGCTGCACATACAGCATTATACCGAGAACTCCAAAAGGTAGGTCTGTTTTTGTTGGCCTTGATTATACGCTGTAACGGCTGTACAGAAAACTGGATTGCGCCATTTTTTACTTGTTTTTATCTTCCTCTGTGAATAAGTTTCTGACGATATCTAAAAGTAAACAATAGCAGACGTATAAATAAGTGAAGTGCAATCAAAATTGATCGTTAAAATGAACATTCTTCCGTAATCCGAACCTCTGACCAGAAAACAAAGCCACGTTGCACCTTTCTCTGCGGAAAATGAAGAAGAAGAAATCTCCCACAAAAGATTGAGCGTTGAAAGAAAACAAACAAATGTAAGTGATTTTTTTTTATTGATGATTTTCACAGTTATTAGAGAAGCATAAAAGTCGTGGGTTGCCTGAGAGAGACTTTACCGCTTGGATTGTATCAATTCGACTTCCCTTGAAGCATTAGTATCAAAATTCGAATAATTCTTCCCTTAATCAGGAAGAAGCATTAGGGGATATAAAAATTCCAGCTGAATAATTCCTGCCCTTAATCAGGAAGTGAGGAATTCTCTCTCTCTCTCTCTCTCTCTCTCTCTCTCTCTGGAAGTGAGGAGTTCTCTCTCTCTCTCCCTCTTTGAAAGAGGAATTCTCTCTCTCTCTCTCTCTCTCTCTCTCTTTGGAAGTGAGGAATTCTCTCTCTCTCTCTCTCTCTCTCTCTCTGGAAGAGAAGAGTTCTCTCTCTCTCTCTCTCTCTCTCTCTCTCTCTCTCTCTCTCTCTCTCTCTCTCTCTCTCTCTCTCTCTTCATGTCAGCCGAATGTAAGACCACTTAGAAAGATGCAGAGATGAAAAAATGCAACATAATTACCAGAGATGGAAGAAGAGTTAGAGAAAAAAAAAAAGAATCGTAGATAGAATATAGAACAGGATCTTTGACTCTTCCTAGGAAATGGACGATAAGGATATGGTTGAAATCCTGCTGGAATCTTCGCAATTATCTCCTATTGCATTTTCGCTTGAAGGAGCATCGGTCTAGTGCTTGCGGCCAGCTGATTGCTTGTGGTCTCTCTCTCTCTCTCTCTCTCTCTCTCTCTCTCTCTCTCTCTCTCTCTCTCTCTCTCGAGCAGGTGCTTCCAGTCAACTTACCTGTTCCAGTAACTCTAGTCCGCTTCATTGCTTGTTACTTTTTCAGTGATACCTGTGTGCTTCGTTGCTTGTTGTTGTTTTATTAATCCAAGTCCGCTTCCGATTGCTTGTTGCTGTTTGAGTAATCCCTGTGTGCTTCGTTGCTT
>NC_089776.1:9027917-9112917 GCF_040412425.1 Macrobrachium rosenbergii
TGTTGTTTATTGTCGAGGTTATGATTTCATGTCAGTAAAATTAAGGAATGTTTTTTTTTATAAATTCGAGTCTTTAGTGTTAAAGAATTATTTTTAAAATAGTTTGAATACTATTGAATATCTTGTAGGACTGAGAAATCAGTTCTGGTCATAAGCTCAAGTTTGTTCAGGTACCCCTTCGACACGTGAGCATTTTTCTGTCGATGCCCGACGTAACATTTTCCTTTTGGTAGTGTTTCAGAAAATGTTAAGACTTAAGAGCCTTCTATTTGCGCTCCACCGTCGAGTGAGCAACTGGGGCCGGGTCAAGCCAACAGCGTGACAGAGCAGTTTTGACCAGGGGCTCATGTTTACAATTTACATTCCCGATTTGGGGGACTTGGGAGGAGTCTGGGACTTGCCTTTCTTAGTGCGCCCGTCAGGACCGCTTTCGGAACTCCTGTAGGGGGGGTAAGTGAAGCCCTTGGTGACGCCAGTCACAGGACACTAGCTGTAGAGAGATTTAAGTAGTCCAAGGAACCTGCTTGTGGGCGGAATGGGCGTGAACTAGCCTTGCCCGGATCAGTCGGTGATACAGTCTAAGAAATATTGAACGTGCAATTGCTTAGTATGGCAATATGAGGAGTTTTTGCATATATAAGGAAGTAATTCCTTTTAAGGTAAGGGTTTCCACGCAGTAAATTTACATATTTATCCGTTTTGAGTTGTGAAATTGTAAGCTTTCCTGCCCTAGGCACAGTTTATTCATGTCCTGTGTCATTGCGCCAAACTGCCCTGAAGATTAAATATGTACATTTGTAACGGAAGAGCTAGATAGCCTCTTGATATTTCGATCATCGTAGGTGATACCTTGGAGAAATATTAAAAGATATCTCACAAGAGTCGTGGGACTTTCATCTCCATTATTCGAACGCCCACGAAGGAAGCATATTGTGTTGTTAGATGAGCATTAGTATGTCTGTCGAGTCCAAAACTACAAGGTTAGCCAAAGTGGGGTTAGGTAAATGGGTATTATTTTATACGTTGCCAGTGCAGGATATGAAATTGTAACCTACATTTTTGAAAAGAGCTCTTCAGTCTCGTTGTTTTGAACCCCATAAATACTATGCGCAAATGATAAATTAAAAATTAATCAAATTACGTCTTAAAAAGTAAGACAGTACCCCCCTCCACAGCTAATACGGCAAAATTGTAACCAGTAAAACACCCCTAGGTTACGTTAGGTTGGTATTTTTAGGTTATTTTAGTGCCCTATCATTTCCTAGCCATTTTTGCATGAAAAACCTAAAATGGGTTTTTCATGCAAAAATGGCTGGCTGGAGTCTTATTGCCAACTTATAAAATTTTACCGGTTATTGCCAATAAGTGCGATTCATCAGATATTCTGTTATCTGTTGATTCTAGAGAAATGACACTGAATTAACTGGATGTTTAGCCTCCTCAGTGAAGAGGCACTGGATTCTATTTCCCTTAGCTAACCTGTGCCTATTTGAACAGCTGATGGTTTCAGCTGTCAAAGGGGTGTTTTTTGTTTACCCCGCCTATACAGTACTTCAGACAACGGCGAAGGTTTTAAATGAAATTTAAACTAATTTAGTTTTCAGTTTTTCCCTGGCCTTCGAAGTATTGGGTGTGAGGAAGATTAAAAGTAAGTGAAGTGACCACTTCGATTTTCACGTAATTTTCCATTGTGATAGAACGGAAGAAATGGTGGCCAGTCGATGATAAATGAAGTGATTAACGCTGGACAGGGTACTGCTAATTTCATTGCTTTCCTAACTGTGTGTGATATAAATTGCAAATTGAAACCAGTGAAATAAGAAAAAAATTGTCACCGAACATATGGTGATTTCGAGTGAGTTATATAGCTGTGGATATGGAAATAGAGGCGCAACAAATATTAATCATGGATGCAAATGTTAATGTCTTAAATTGTGTCTGTCGGAAATGAAACGCTGCAAGTTGGAGAGTTGACAACTGAGAAATCTTTTGATATTTAACATTCAGTGAAGTCGACTTAGCTTCCGTGTGTGCTGACTGAGTTTGTCGTCTTATTGGCGTATAATTATACAGCATTGAGGTGAATAAAGACAAGTATATTGGTGTATATACAGCATTGAGGTGAATAAAGACAAGTATATTTGACAGTTGATAGAGGTTATACTCTTATAGACATTTTTAGTTTGTGGAGTGTTATGGTATCAGGGTTTTTATATGGAATATGCACTGTGATGCTTTGATTGTCGTTATAGATACGTAGACGTGAAAAATAAGAGTGCTGGTCTTGCAGAGCGGCTGTCACAGTGAACAGAATTGGTGAACCAAGGTCTTTGGACCTGGCTGTGAACTGCGCCTAGACCACAGAACGATGATGACTCGTCTCTTTTGAATTGTAGATTTGTTTGAATTACAGTTCTGTCGCAGTGACGATGACTGTCTTCTTTTATTATAGTTTTTTTCTTGTGAGAAACCTCTCGACTTAATAGCGGATGGTTAAGCTTTCTTTTGTATATTTTCGGGCGACGTGTTTGGTGCCAGTTCATGAACGTGAAAACATGAACAAAAGACGGTAAATTTCCCGAATGGTCTCATCTGTAATGCATTATACATTATACGCACTTTTCTATAATATTCAGTAAAAAAAATTGCTAATAAACTTGCCTCCAGTCTCACTCCCTCTCATCACCCCTTCCCACTACCGCCCCCCTCTCCCTCCCACCTCCCCCTCCCCGTCCTTCCCTTTTTATCCTGCGCCTCCCCTTCCATCTCCCAGTCCCTTCCCCTTCTCATTTCTTCCCGTCCCTTCTCCTTCCAATTTCTTCCCTCCCTTCCCCTTCTTGTCCCTTTCTTCCTTCCCCTTCCCTCCCCTCCCCTCCCCTCCCCTCCCCTCCCCTCCCTTCCCTTCCTTCCCCCCCTTCCTTTCCTTCCATTCCCCCTCCCCCTTCCTCCCTTCCCCTCCTTTCCCATCTCCCCCCTCTTCCCATCTCTTCCCTCCCCTTCCCATCTCTTCCCCCTCCCATTCACTTCCCCTTCTCCCATTCATTTCCCCGTCTCCTCCCCTATCCTTTCTCTTCCCCCTCCCCTTCTCTCTTCCCGTCCCTTCCCCTTCCTTCCCCTTCCTCCTCCTCCTCCTCCTCCCCGTCCCTTTCCCTCCCCCTCCCCTTCTCATCCCACCACATCCCATCCCCTTCCTTTCCCTTCCATCCCCTTCCCTCCTCCCCTCCCCTTCATTTTCTCCTCTTCTTCCAGCCCTTCTTTCCCTCCCCTGATATGGAATTCAGCCAATAACGTCGTGCCATGTCCTTGCACAGGTGACTCGAAATTACCTTTTATTTGTGAGGCCGCCCAATCACCTGTCATCTTCCATCAGACTGCCGACATGCGTCTGTCAATCACAGTTGACAGATTCGTGTAATAACTCGTCTCTCAAGTCATAGCGGACAAAATATTTTTTTTTAAAACGTTTACCGGGAGCCGTAATGAAATAGACATGAGTTATGACGGTGAAATGAGACGGTAAGTTTAGGCAGAAGTGATTGTTTTGTTTGAAAGGGCTTCGGAAAGTGATTGTTTTGTTTGAAAAGGCTTCGGAAAGTGATTGTTTTGTTTGAAAAGACTTCGGAAAGTGATTGTTTTGTTTGAAAAGGCTTCGGAAAGTGATTGTTTTGTTTGAAAAGGCTTCGGAAAGTGATTGTTTTGTTTGAAAAGGCTTGGGAAAGTGATCGTTTTGTTTGAAAAGGCTTGGGAAAGTGATTGTTTTGTTTGAAAAGGCTTGGGAAAGTGATTGTTTTGTTTGAAAAGGCATGGGAAAGACAGAAGTGATTGTTTTGTTTGAAAAGGTTTAAGAGAGGTAAAAGTGATTTTGTTTAAAAAGGCTTAGGAGAGGCAGAAGTGATTGTTTTTTTAAAGGCTTAGGCTTAGGAAAGGCAGAAGTGATTGTTTTGTTTGAAAAGGTTTAGGAAAGGCACACGTGTGTTCCTGGGTTGTCCAAATATTGCTAATTTTTTCTCCTTGAATAATGCCAGAACCTGGCATTATTTGAATAAGGCCAGAACCTGGTATTATTTGAGTAATGCCAGAACCTGGCATTATTTGAATAATTTCAGAACCTGGCATTATTTGAATTATTCCAGAGCCTGAAATTAGAACTTGGTATTATTTGAGTAATGCCAGAACCTGGCATTATTTGAATAATGCCAGAACCTGGCATTATTTGAATAATGCCAGAACCTGACATTATTTGAATAATTCCAGAACCTGGCATTATTTGAATAATTCCAGAACCTGGTATTATTTGAATAATGCCAGAACCTGGCATTTTAACCTGGCACTGAATATTGCCTGAACCTGGCATTAGAACCTGGTACAAATAATGGAACCTAATGCCAGAACCTGGCATTATTAAAAGCTGCTGCAAAGTTAGCATGACTCGATTATTTGCTCTCTCATTATTCCGTTCACTTGACGATAAATTTTTGATCGTTTATTCCAAATCTGCATATTTTTGTTCTGAATATTAAGGATACATGACATTCAACCACTTAATATTATATCCTATCCTATTACTTTCTGTCTATAACTTATCTCGCTTAGTTTTTTTTTCCATATATCAAGGATATGTGACATTCAAAACCTTGACATATCCTATCCTATTGCTTTCTGCCTATAATTGATTTTACTTAGTTTTATTTTTTACTCCATACGTTAAGGATATGGCGTTCGATTAGCATGTCCTATCCAGTTACTGTCAGTCTGTAGTTAGTTGTTAACTCGCGTGAAATTCTTTGTGTTGTATATTTGGTTCCATGACTCGAGAGCCGCCAAACGTTTCCATTTCCTGGAAGAACACGGGGGAGAAAATGAAAGGACCCCCTAAATTAAATACAGTAGATACGAGGATCTTTTCTTCTTGCTTTGCACCTTATTTGAATACGTAGGCGAGTTCCTTCAGTTCCTTCTCGTTTGTTCAACTGCCGTATTAAGGACATGTATCCTGGTTCTGTGATAATTGCAGATGTGCGTATTTAGAGAAACAGGATGCTTGTCCTGTTTGGAAAAAGAATCGATCTGATTTGGCGCGGAATAATTAATACCCAGCTCAGAGCCATTGGCTTTTAAGATTTTATGCGTCAGCTGAAAAGAAATAGTTATATTGTAAAAAGAAACATGTTTAAGGAATAACTAACCAGCATTTTATGACGCTTAAACCTGTCGAAGGGTTAAGGTATGGTCCTTCTGGCTGATGAGGAGTTTGACTGCAAGAAAAGTAATGAGGACTTTAATAGCCCTCGTTTTTCGTTTTCCTGACTCGTTCAGTTTTGCGGTCCCAAGTTTTACTCGGCCTTGGTGCGTATGGTGGTGTAGACGGAACTGGTATTTTACTTTTTATTTGACCTTTTGGTGAATAATAGCGATTGCTCGACTCCTGAGGTGCCTTATTTTACGTAACTCAGCTAGAAGGGGTTCATTTTGCATACGCTGGGGGCTAAGTAAAGCGGCTGAATGTGGGAGTGGCAACAAGTGCCCTGTAGATTACTGCGCAGTTTTATGACTCCGATATTATCTACATTTTTTTATGTCTTTTGGCGAAAGGGCTGGATAATTGTATACCCCCTAGTCTTCTGTTTGGCTTTCGCAAACCGGGCTTTTATAAATCGGGCTTTCGCAAATAGGGCTTTCGCAGATCTAGCTTTCAAACCGGGCTTCCACAAATCAGACTTTCGCAAACCGGGCTTTCACAAGTTGGGCTTCCACAAACCATTGTGCCGGCTTTGTCTGTCCGTCCGCACTTTATTCTGTCCGCACTTTTTCTCTCCGCCCTCAGATCTTAAAAACGACTGAGGCTAGAGGGCTGCGAATTGGTATGTTGATCATCCACCCTCCAAACATGAGACATGCCAAATTGCAGCCCTCTAGCCTCAGTGGTTTTTATTTAATTTAAGATTAAAGTTAGCCAGAATCGTGCTTCTGGCAACGATATAGGATATCCCACCACCGGGCAGTGGATAAAGTTTCATGGGCCGCGGTTCATACAACATGATACCGAGACCACCAAAAGATTAATCTATTTTCGGTGGCCTTGATTGTACGCTGTAGCGGCTGTGCAGAAAAATCGATTGCCCCGAAGAAACTTCTGTGCATTTTTTACTTTTTTATATTTTTTTTTAGTTTATTATGTGGACTGCAGTATCACGGAACTAAAACCTTTAATAATCGTAACCTAACATGTTCGTAGTTTCTCTTGGAAAAGATGAATGGGTTGTGATGTAAACAAAGACTGTGTAACATTTCCTGGGAAAAGTTCAAAGCAAGGATAATGAAAACCTTCATGTCTGATATATCGCCATGGTTAAATGCTACGATGAGGTATATAATTTATACATGCAATTTACTTTCACATTGTTTCGCTTTGTTTCACTTTGTTTGGTTTTATGTACAGCCCTCCACGGGGATGATTCCCTCTCTGGCGGGCCCTTGTACTTCTTCAAAATAAGGTGCTTCTTATTTTTTATAATTGTCTTTTAATGTTTTCTCGTCAGTGTCGTAGCTCCTGCAGAATAGGAGAGTCTTTAGTTCCTTTTTAAATTTGCTTTCCTCTTGTATGCTCTTCAGTTCAGGGGATATTTTGTTGTATCCAGTTCTCTGTTAGCATGCACTGTGATCATTTTATAGATTTCCCTTTGTTGGCCGAACCGGTTGAGCTTCAGACTGTCACTCGATGGGTCGGAGTTCAATTCCCGCGGCCGGCTGATAAAGAGTTAGAGGAATTTATTTCTGGTGATAGAAATTCATTTCTCGCTATAATGTGGTTCGGATTCCACAGTAAGCTGTAGGTCCCGTTGCTAAGTAACCAATTGGTTCTTAGCCACGTAAAATAAGTCTAATCCTTCGGGCCAGCCCTAGGAGAGCTGTTAATCAGCTCAGTGGTCTGGTAAAACTAAGGTATACTTAACTTATAAGATTTCTAAGTGTTAGTTTTATTTCCTACGGACTGTATGTTTTATTAAATCGCATAGAGGATTATTAGTCAAAGCTTTGGATTTGTATCTTGACCTTTGCTCACAATGAATGCTATCGTTAAGAATTGAAAGTATTTAAATTTGTTATTTTCCCGTAGTTTAGCTGTTGATGGCTCATCCAGGTCCCAAACCACTTCCAAAGCGCTCGCAGGACCTCCATTATCAAGTTAACAGTTTATTCATCAGATGTAATTGCTTGCATTGCATATTCCACATTCACCGTTTGATATTCCATATCATAGCATCGATTAAACAAAAAAGTTTTGAAGTTTCTTTTTGAAAGACTTCAAATCCTCAGTCTGCCTCAGCTCAAGAGGAGCTTGTTATATAATCGAGGAACTGTATATTTAAAGGCTCTGGAGCCACAGACTGAGGAAGAACGCGACTCTACCAACCTGAAAGCATCTGTTACTAGTCTCGTATCAAGTTGATTTATTGGTCGTATAATCTGTAACAGGTCCCTCAAATATCGAGGAGAGCCGGTCTTAACAAGTTGATGGGTCAAAGCACAACATGTATAAATATTAAGGAGTGTAACTGTAGATACCATTTCTAGTGTACCCATGTGTTACGAAACTCATATCCTGCCCAGGGATTATCCCCACCCCCTCCCCCATGGCAAGAGCAGCAAAAATTCCTTGTGAGATTTAATTAAAAATCGTAATAATTTGGCTTTAGTTACCAACAGTGCACCGCGTACAAAGCACCATATAATCCTTCACGAAGCACAGTTGGTCATTTACTATTGTAAATGACTTGTTAAATTTGTGTTTCAATATTATTGAAGTAGACCTACTTTTTTCAGCATGGGTAGGCCTATTGTGTTATGTTGGAAAACTCAGATACAATGGAAACTTAATATAGTGGGAGGAGGCATCGTATAAAACCTGTTTCTTTAGGTACGGATAAAAGGAGTGAATTCTGCTCTAAAATGGAAGACTGCAATATCTGCAAAAATACAAAACTGAGAAAAATGGTAGATACTCCCTTGCCTTACTAATGATTTTGCAGATACTGCGAGTGGGACCCCCTAAATATTCGTGGAAAGCATTGAAGAATCATTGTGAAACTACAGTAACTTGTGTATTAGTGTTTCACGAAGCCTAATAGGTGGCATATCTCAATTTCAAAAATTTTGCAGATACTGCAATTTTTCATTTTAGGGCAGAATAGCTGAAGTAGTAAAATATAGGCCTGTTCAAAACACACAAGAAACGGCTGCAAAAATGGTTGGTGCGTGCTGTCAGTAAAAATCAAATGAAAGAAAACAAGATAGTGTCAGATGTGGTAATGGTAGTTACAGAGATACAGCGTAATTTCATCTTCCCTGATATCACATGACTTGGTCAGGTTCCTCTCCGCTGAAGGCGCTCTGCTGGACCTGTTCATTTATTGGTCATTTACACATAAACACTAAAACATTTGAAGAATCATAATGCGTACTCAATATTAATTGTCAAATCAACACTATTATACCACTCGAAGATCAAGAAATTTCATCTTTAGTCTTACCGATATCAAGAGTGAGCTTGTAATACAAACTTGGGCCTGGAGATTTGAAGGTTAGCATTCGCGGTGAATCTTGGTTCAGGTAAAATAACGCCATTTGCTGCTAGTTCGTGTTGGCTCCATCAGATGGCTCTATCTTCTTCTTCTTTCGACCTTATCAGTCCCACTGTATAGCAGGGTCGGCCGCTCGAGTCAGCTTTCTCTATCTGTCTCTATTCCTTGCATCTTCTTCCTCCAGTCCCACCTCACCCATATCTCTCCTCACCACAACAGCTGGCTCTTGTCATGTACAGCAGATCTCAGAATAATGTTGGCAGTCATATCTTCCCTGACCACTGGAAACTCCCACCCCTTCGGTATCCTTTCTTGAAAAAATACCTAGAGGGATCCCTGCCAAGGATACATCCTGACCTAGCCTCTAACCAGAATCCCAACCTAACTTAGAATGCCCCATCCTTCCAGACCAGGCTCTGTAGTGTGTTAGCGCCGTCAGTGCACCTCATGCGTGCACTGTAGGCCTTACCTAAAGTTCTCAGCAGCGTCTCTTCAGCTCCCTAGCTGCAACCCCTTTCATTCCTTTTGCTATACCTCCGTTCATATTCTCTATCTTCACTGTTACTTGCCACCTTCCCCTAACAATTGTTTCAACGTTATTTTCAGCGCTGAATGAACTCAAACTCATACGTCCCAGCGCTTGGCCTTTGGTCTAAATTTATATTCCAGTAACCAATAGTTGTTAATGATTTGAATTGAGGCAATAGGAAATTAAACACTGATAAATTAGAGATCTGTTAAATGAGAAAAGTGAATAAGTGCCCATTCCTTCGCGGTTTTATGATACTGAAGGTTTTGGAAAATAATGTTTGATACGCAATGCGATCCTTTGAACATCAGGAAATTAACGAGTAAGAGAAGCTTTTTGAAGTGGAACCGTCTAAAGAAAGCTTCCAGTGGAGTGGGACCTCCGAAAGAAACCTGCCCTTAACTGTCACGATACCTATGTAGTTCACGTTCAAATATATAAACAAAGATAAGCGTATAGCCATGGAGGAAAACAAATCTTAAAAGCTAGGGTATAGAATTTTTGGGAAGGTTCCGCTTTTTAAAAGGTTTCAGAGAGTTTCCGGGCGTGTTCCGGTAAAATGTAACACCATTTCATTGCCCCGTTTTTCAAGCATTGCCAGAATTTTATTTGTAAGAGCCTGTAGAGAATTGTTAGTGTTCGTCACAATAAGTAAAACTACCTGTTCTTTTAGTAGATATTTTTTTCCTGTTTATAATTAGTATGTGAATGTTCAAGTTAATGAACACATTTTTGATAAATTCAATAGCATTTGCGTACAACGAATTACTAGTTATTTATTTTTTATTTTTTGATAAGCTATGGTAATTACTAATAGATGTCGCCAGTTTACGCTTTTACAGTAATTATGTCCCATGTCAGAATTTTCCTGCAAAGGTCAGTGGTTAGCAATATTCCAACTTGTGTATTTTACGTTTTTACAATACAAAAGGTCAATGTATTTTAGTTTTTTTAAATAATTATACCCCTTGTCAAAATTTTACTGCAAAGGTCAATGGTTAGCAATATTCCAACTTGTGTATTTTAGGTTTATTACAATGTTATTTCTAAAATTCCATTTTGAAAGTAAGTTGAGGGTAAGTTATAACTAGTGTGTCTAAGAGTATGTAATTATTTTTTGGTGCAATGATTTTTTTAACTTAAGAGTGTATCAGATTTTATTTTCCTTTGCAGATTCCTGCTGTAGTAGTCTTCTAGACGTTGTATTAAGGAGAATGCAGTGCTATTTCAGAGACGTCATTCTGAAAGTCCAATCCTGAGTGGGTAAGTTGGTTACCATTTCGATGCTATAATTACAAAGAGAAGCTATTTTATTAATTCCTCTTTTGTTTGTCTTTCAAATTCGACACATTTTAGTTTTCTGTAAAAGAAAACTACTGGTATGTCCGATCATCCACCCTGTCCGCCCACAGATCATCAGACGTACCAAATTTGATCATCCACCCTCCGATCATCAAACATACCAGATTGCAACCCGCTAGCCTCAATAGTTTTTATTTAATCTAAGGTTCAAGATAGCCATAATCGTGCCTTCTGGAAACTATATAGGATAGACCACCACCGGCACGTGGTTAAAGTTTCATGGACCGCGGATCGTACAGCCTTATACCGAGACCACCGAAAGATAGTTCTGTTTTCGGCGGCTGTACAGAAAACTCGATTGTACCGAAGAAACTTCGGGGCATTTTTACGTTTTAAATTTTTGTCAAACGTCATTGGAGAGCGTATAAGTGGTCGAGACAGAAAGGCAATTTGAATCAGACTTTTAAAAGTACATCGTTATCATTTTGTCTGCTAAATCATAATCCTTTGAATGTTGATTGCATGCCGTCACATTTAAACACTTATGTTTTATTTGCAACTGACCTTTTTAGGATAAATTTAACTAATGGCAGTCATTTCACTTTACATATTTCTGATGAATTGTCGATGGAACCTTTGTCCCTACATGCATAGCCATTTTTATCGCCTTAGTCAATGTTAAAATCAGGATTTTTTTTTTCTTACAGCCCTGGCTTCCTGTTGTATGTTATTACCTTAGTTCTGTCGCATTCCTTCAAATTCCAGGGTCCCCTTTTTCGGGGATTTTCTGTTTTGGATTTCATAATTCTCCTCTTGCCGTATAAAATGGATTTTTATGCTGTTTTTAAATTGGTTGCTCATAACTCTCTCTCTCTCTTGTTTAATGGATTTTTCTGCTCTCATTGTTTAAGGGATTCAGATTCTCTCTTTTAAATTGGTTAGGGCACATTCTCTCTCTCTCTCTCTCTCTCTCTCTCTCTCTCTCTCTCTCTCTCTCTCTCTCTCTCTCTCTCTCTCTCTCTCTCTCTCTCTGTTTACGGATTCACATATATTCTCTTTATAAGTGTTCCGTTATTCATGTAATCTTTCAGGTTACATAACACCACAACTCCCATTTTATTTCATACAAAACTTGACTACATAGAAAGTCATTCTGGTCTTTTATTTATTGATATAGTTTACTTAAATTCACCTATCGATTCTCTATTAAGCTTTGGTCTGTGTATGCAATGTGTAACTTTTTTCTTTTACTTATCAGATTTCCAATATAACATGTGTTATCTATAGGCTATGCTACAATTTTTCTCTCTTTTTTTCAGGTATTTTTCGCTCTCTGATGATTGTGCTTGAAGAATTGTTGATGTGACACATTCCTATTAAGGTGAGCATTTTTGGAATTTGTATTAAAATAATATACTTTCTTTCGAAGCTCATTTCCAATTATTTCACTAAGTGAAGTGGCCTAAGATGGTGTTTCTTAAAATTCTAATTGATCAAAATAAAAGTATAATTCAGTTTTTAATTTGTATAAACAAAAAAATGGGGTTTCTTTCGAAGCCAATTTCCAATTATTTCATTAAGTGAAGTGTCCTAAGATGTTTGTCTTAAAATTCTAATTGATCGAAATAAGACTATAACTCAGTCTGTGGTCTAGGTATAGATTTCTTGAGGTTCGTATGACAAATTTGGTGTATATTCAGGATCATATCAGCACCCTCTACCGGTATCAGATGATACGTGACCATAATTTCATTTTGCTTTACATAAAAAAGGATTGGCATCCATTCTCTTTGTTCTAAGAGGCCAAACATGCTTGTGATTTCGTTTGTTTTAACCATTCATTTGCCTAAGACGCCACATGCATCATTTTAGAGCTAAGTGTAATCTCAACGTCATTCATGAATGTAGTGTAATTTCTGTTATTTTTCTTTTCGATTTATTGCGAATCAGCTTCTTAAATATGTGAAGCCATTGATTATGTTTATTATGATAGAAATAAATGTTGCTTTAAACCCTCTGTAAAATAAGGGGACAGGAAAGCACTTAAAATTCTCTCAAGGGGAGACTCTTTACCAGGTCACTGCAAGGTGGACCCTATTCTTTATAAGATGGCGATTTAGCTAATTATATATAAATAACTGCGCCTACACATTAAAATACAATTCTTATTGAATACTGAAATTCGAAACTTGACATTAGCATGAAAATAAACGATTAAAAAATTCGTAAAACCTCTGTATAAGCTATAAAGCGTATTGGCTATTGTTTGGTAAAGTTTACCTTGTAAAAAAATCTTCCGTTTTCTATGAATCTCCACAGATGAGAAAATGTAAGCCTATGACAGGACTTCGTAGCGAAAGAAAAGGCTAAATTGTTCCTTATAAATTGCTGAAATACTTGCTAAGAAAATCATACTTAAACTTGCCGCAAATTTACTGTTACCGAGATATTTACCGTCACATGTTAAGTTCCAACGTTCATTCTCATGGGTCTGGTACTTAACACGGCACTCATGCCAGTGTGACTTATTGCAGAGAAATCTTACCCATTAATATTAGATATTTATACATTTATTTTGCTATGTAGATATGATATCCAGCTTACCGATTGCACTTTTTTTGTTACCTTAGGCAACTTGGGTGTAATTTGGTCAGTTGCTTGTAATGACATTGTTGCCAGCTAAGCTAACACAGATCTGAAGATCAACTGAGATAAATCATAGTAGGCTATTTGGGATGGACTTTAAGGACAGTGCACTCCTGAATGGACATGAAATTATAGACACCCTGGTCCATTCATTGCAGGACAAGAATCAGATTGCCATCTTTGATATCAAGTTTGTACAGTGGCTAAAACCATCAGCCAAGATACATTCCCAGTCACAGTAGTACCATAAGAGGGGTTCCTATGTTAGTAGCAAGACTCTCCAACTCCTACCAAGCAGTGGAGCTGTTAATTTTGGCTGTTTAATGATTTAGGTCTGCTCTTTATCAGGTCTTCAGAGCATCATCCCCATAGGGAGGAAGTTCTGTCAGTGCACCTGACATGGTGCACTGTACGCCTTTCTGAAGGTTCTTTGCAGGTTCCTTTGGTCCCTAGCTGTAACCCCTTTCATTCATATTTTCTTTATTCTGTCTTACTTTCCACCATCTCCTGACAATCGTTTCAACATTATTTTCAGCACTGAATGAGCTCATAGTTTCCAGTGCTTAGCCTTTGGCCTTAATTTTTACATTTCATTTCATTTAAGCTTCATGGACTGCAAATGGGCTTTTCAGCACAGCTTAGGCTGTCATTTCGAAGACGAGTTTCTTCAGAAGACTAAGCATCTTAGCAGATTTTGAAGTCTTGTTAAGCCTCCCATTGGACCAGACTTCTCACCTGGATATTACTGTAAAGACAGGCTTAATTGGTTTAAATGGGTCTACAAACTCCACGCACTCCCCATCAAGTCACTCCATTTATGATTAAAATTTCTTAGTCTGTGATACAAGTAGCAGGTACTCTTCAATCCATCATTTCTAAGTACTTTTCATTTTTACTTTCAAATTCAAAAGCTTCAGGCAAGGTAGATCCAAGCTGTACCTTTCTGCAAGTTATTCTGTAAGGAAGTGTCAAAATATCTTTTACTGACTCTAGCAAGTTTTTTCGAGAGCATGTGATTTGGTTGATGACAAGGCAATACAAGAAGATGTTTATCCACAAGACCAGACCTCCATATACTACTTTACTCTTATCAACTCGGATTTAATGTTAGAGGACTTTGCACTGCTAAACAACTCTTCAGTCCTTTACTGTAAGGATGTGACTCACTGGTGTTTTCCAGGTTAGTTGTAACAGTGCAACAGTTAGTCACTGCTTCAGTTCAAGTTTCTGACGTGGTAGATACTTTGTCATTTTTACCAGGGTCCTCCTGTCTACTTCATTAAATCATTCTTTGATATGCAGGCTTTCTGGGATTGTACACACTGCTACCTCTCACATGATCAGTAATTGCTTAGTCATTTCTAAGAACATTAGATTGACCATTTTACAAATGTCTTAAAATTTACTATTTTGAGGTGGTTTCTTCCCTCTGATTATGGCTTTCTGTTTCTTGTGGAGTCATGGGATTAGCTGCTTTCATCCTTGATACAGGTCCAAAGCAGCCAAGCCTAGAGGAAAGGATCAAATTAAAACTAATTTTTCATAAAAATCAGTTACAAGATTACGTCTTCTCAGCTCTGCTATTTTCTCATAGCTAATTGTCCGTAAATGCAAATCAAATACCTCTCTACACTGGTCTTCTGAGGCTTTTGAAAACTGAATGTGGCTAATTTTATAAAGTACTGTAAAGTCTTTGTATGAAAAAACTTTTCAGGTTAGATATTTGTTGTTTAAAATATTCTCATTTCCTTATTAGAATGTTTTAAAGGTTAGGAATGATACTGAGTTTGCTTAAAAGCAGAGGACAGAGGTTAAATTATTTTAATTTCTCATTTTGCATGTAAATACCCCCTCATATTTTGGGCATGAAAAGGTTTTATTGTCATTTTTGCATATAAGTTAAACCTGGTATTACACAATGGACTAGGGTTACATGTATTATTAGCCATGGCTGTCTTCCACTGGTATAGATGGGAAATAGATTGAAAGAAAAATGGACAAGTCACCAGTAAGTTAATTTTTTTTAGTATCTGACAGGTTATATAAGGTAAGGCTGATCAATTTAGTTCCTTAGTGGAAAATTTAAGTAATGCAAATAACTGCAGGGCTTTAAATAATTAATGCAAATAAATAACTGCAGGATTTAAGCTAAAACACTTCCAATACATTACAAGTTAGTCACTACTCATATGATTGATGCATATTACAGTAATTGAAATTAAAGTTACTAGGTACAATAGATTTTAGAACTTTTTGGAAGTATTTTGGTATATATCCCGATAGTGCTGTCCTCTGGAGATTGGATCATCAGTTTAGTGAGTCTTTTAATAAATCTTGATTTACAAATTACTGAAATGCAATAAGGAGATTAAAAAATCCACCTTAGTGTATGAAACATTTAATTTCCATGTAAAGGTGATATAAAAAGTTTTTCTACAAAAAATAATAGGACTGTGGTTACTCTTTAGAAGAGTACAATATAGTACATATCTCAGCTTTCCAAAGTACTGTCAAGAAGTAATATCTGTATATGTGTATGTTCAGGGGTAAAATAATCTTTTAGGAACAGAAGTGGGTAAACAATGTCATTTTTTTTATTACAATAAATTAACATTACCATTCTGCTACACACACTAATAATTACAGGTACTTGTAAACTATCTTCTCCGCTTGCTTCACAGCACCTATTGATTTTAGAAGATCGCACACCTCTTTCAGGGCAGCTGAATGGTTAGTCGGGTCTAATTTTTCTGACAGCTTCAACAAGAAGTCTTCCAAACGGCCAAGAAACACGTGGGTGCCTTCGCTTTTTACCCAAGCACGAGGTAGGGCATTAATTACCTGATGGAGTAAGAATGAATTTTGAATTACTGTAAAAATTAACTTTAGAGAAATACTAAATTTGCAAAGAAATACTATCAAGATTCTAACTACATGGCTAAAATGTTCCTGAAGCATGAATGTAGATAATCCTCTAAAAACATTTTAAACTGATCCACTGATAATGCAGTTTTATAATGTGACTATTAGCACAAAGGATGCTTGCATGAATGTGTTCATGAATTTTTTTAATTAAAAATAATTGTGCATGTAGATAAAGGCAGAAATGTAAGAACAATGAAGTTCAACTACAGTCAACCTCTTTTTTGGCTTAAAATTTTACAACAAATTTTTATCATTGCAGAAGTGTTGAAGGATTGTACCAATGACCAGTGCTGAAACTAAAGGGAACTTATGTGGACACACCCGGAAACATGTTTCTCTGTAGGTGACACGTATGACCAAGCAGTTTTCGCCAAATTGCATTGATCCCTACAAAACTGTCGACTAAAGTACCTATGAGACAGACTCTTCCTGTTCCTGTATCGATCAACATGTACATGGTACTTTGCAAAAAGGTGAGAAGTCAATCCCAAACTCAAAGGATATGGGATCAACCAGTCATCAAGATACCTTACTGTATGATTGAATGGATGGGCACAAACAGCACCAGCATGAAGACTTGAGGGGCAGTCAACAAAACAGACGAAAGCAAATTGCTTTGAATGGACGATATACTGTCCAGCTGCATATGAAGAAAAGGCACTTTCAAGAATTTTGCTGCATGGGTGTGCATCCTGCATCCTCGAGATTTATAGAAAGCACAAAGTTTTCGAAATTCCATGGAAAGCAGGGTGTCCATTGTGAAAGAAGTTTGACAACTGAACACCTTTTGAGGGAAACGCTTAATGATCATTCTCCAGTTGCCTTCCCTACCAGGATGATGACTATGGAGGCATGGAGAGTGTTTTCTATGACTTTCAACTTCCAAAAGTCCTTTTCCAGTATTGCAAACACTTCTGTAGATAGTGTGAGAGATTTGGGCCATCTTGGAAAGTAAGAAGGAAATGGTATCAGACTATGAGAGAAACTGCTCCTTCACAACCACATTGCTCAGTGACATGACAAGCAACCCCAACTAGCACCAACAGAAGAGGAAGATTCTTGATTTCAATATCCTGTCCATCACTCTTCCCCTTGCCTCCCTTTGGGTTAGACTCATGACCATTTCCTGAGGAAGAAAACTGCTGGAAACTTGCCTAAGCCTCTTCTCAAAGGCCTACTCTAATGTTGACAGTGTAGCTGCCTCTGAAGGCTTGATTGCAATGCCCTTTACAGATCCTTTAAGAAAACCACACATTGGGTAAAGGAGATTTCTGATCATCAGTTTTGTATCAACACCACCTCAACCTTACTCGGAGAGGCCTAAGTGTAAGCCCACCCTACTTCAACCTGTAGTCATGTGTTTTTCAGACCAGACTTGCCCACAGGTTTGTGAACTTGCAGGGGGAAGAAGGTGGCCTGTATTCTTCTCAACACCAAAAAACTTTGAAACTCTCCCTTGTTTGATGAAAGTCTGGAAAAGGTGAAGTCCACTATCCTGTCTGCTGCTTTAACAACCACTTTATCACTGAAATAACATGATACGCTTAGGATGCTTTAACCTATCACATTGAGAAAAAGCAAAGACAAATGCTATATACTTACATTTCTACATTTATCCAGTGAATCAGAAGGGTTGATTTCAGATGCTAAATTAAGGGCTGGTAATAAGTAGAGGTTAAGTAGAGAACGGACTGCCAATTCGTGGATAACGGAGTCACTTAGAACATTGTGCCACATCAGTGTCGAACTCAAAAGTTTCCATGCCACCCAAAACTGTCGTTGGAAGAACAAACTCACACCAGAGTTCTTGTTGTCGTAGACCCTATGTAAACAAACGGAAATTTTAAGCATAACAGTTGACGGTGTATAAAATATAAATTCAATGTTTTTCTCTCTTAAAATGGTAAAACAATTTTTCTACCTTAATTATTCCTCAACAAGATAGATATCCAATTCTTCTATGAACTAAAAAATACATTAATCCGATTTAACTTATGACTAGCATGTTCATAATTACCACAAATCTTTCATTTATTCATTATAATGGATTTCAGTAATCTTGGATTTACTGCACTACTAGTCTCCTCATTTCCTTCAACACATAACAGCAGAGATCCCGCATATTCAAAAATTTATAACAACCCCTTATGGCTAGTACCTTTAGAGAACTTTCATGAAAAAATTCCTGTTAAAATTTTAGTTGCCAATACTACTTTTAAGAAATTTGCTGTGAAAGCAACAGTTTGTTCATGAAAACATTTTAGTCTGGCATACAATACGGTAATCAACCCTACAAGTTCTACAAAAAATGATTGATACATAGTTTGCAATCATTCCATCAATGCAAAGACTAGTCACTCATCTATACTGACAAATAAATACATGGGTTGCAATCATTCCATTAATGCAAAGACTGGTCACTCATCTGTATTGACAATCTTTACAAATGAATGAAATGATGTGTTTATCTTTAACCTCTTGATAAAATAATATGCTGTGTCAACCATGACAACAGGCCATTCCCTCAGAACAGTTAAAAAAGGTATTTTTGTTTTTAATCTAATTAACAGCCATATGATACAATGATCACTTGTGTACTCTCTTAGGAACCCACAAGAATCTGAATTTGCTGCAATGCCCGTTTTCACTAGTTTCAGCGCAGACAGTAATAAATATACACAATATACATTTCCATAATGTTGAAATATACTATGTCTGCCATCATCATCATCCCCAACTACTATTTCTGGTAAGAAATAATTACTGTAAATCTGAAAATAATGCTTTTATAAAAGATAAAAGTATGAAAATTCCTACTTATACTACATTAGTAAAAGAACTTTGGGTTAAAAAAGTAAACACTTACGATTTTGGAAACATGGGTATGAAAATATCATTATCAATGGCATCTCGGATTTTTGCTATGATAGCATGTGTAAGTTCCTTCAGCTGTTTGGAGCTTGGACTTAACGTGGGGTAGGCACTAGTGTAATGTCTTACCATATTAACTAATCTTACAGTTTGTACATGTGACAATGGATCCCACCAACAACCAACAATTTCTGAAATAAAAATCATAGTCTATGAGAAAGTATTAAAGGATGGTTAGATTATGAGGGGGAATTACTTGCATGTCATAATTAAAAAGGTAATGCATATCTTGTACACTACAGCTTTCATGAGAATGCTTCTAGTACTCTAAACAAAGAAAATTGCCAACAATCCTGTGACTATAAACTTTCATAGTAAATTAATCATTTAACATTTAACACAAGAAAATTGCTGGTATCCTGTGACTATAAACTTTCATAGTAAATTAATTAAACTATTTATTATTTAACTTCAAGTCAGGACACACAATGAATACCAGGTTTCTTCAAAAACCCTGGTCACTCGTACATAGTAGTAGTTCAGCATACAAAATATGCCATCTGGAACCTCAGCCCCATCAATCACCTCTCTCACTTATTGTATCAAAAATGCTGTTACCAGTTGAGCAAAACTCCCTAATGGAGGATTACTCTAAACTCAATAATATTATTTCCCCTCTCTTTCATTATTTTTTCCTTTCACTTTGTTGGTTGAACCTTAATGTTTATTCTTATAGTCAAGCACCTTTACAAATTGTGCTCTTTGGCTGATGTAATCTCTCCTGAGTTGCCAGGTCTTTAATTTTCAGGAGCCCTTTGTAAATAATTATCCTTAGTGTTTTCTAGAAATAACATTTTGTGCCACACAATAACAGCAAAAGTTCCTGGATTTTTATGTATGTTCATTTAGGTTTAGTTCATCTGTATTGAGTGCCAAGGTAAGATTGTATCTCATCATTTCTTACCTTTTGTATTCTGGGCCCAAGCACTGATATGCAAGTCATCAACATTCACTAGGGTTTTCTGAGGCAATGGGCCTTTTATATCACTAACCCTCACTCACGTATACTTCAATTATGACGTTACATTTCTTCGTAATTGTGTTGCATTACTTGCCTGTTATATGTTAATAATCTTGCCCTTACTATTAATTTATTACCAGTTACAATGCTACTGTTTACACTAAGTTAACTCTTGTCTTTGTATTCTAGCAGTGCTCAGCTTGTGGATATGATGTTAAATGCATTGTGTTTTACTGATTAGCCCATACTTTTCTGTAAGATCCCTCAGCACTGGTTTCCCAGGAAACCTTTCGAAGTCTGAATGTCAATCCTAGACTGGAACCTTCATCTGTTGTGTAGCAGCTGTTGCACACAGGTGTGCTAGCCTAGGCTCATCTTTGAGACATGCCAAGACTGGTTGCCTAATTAGTGATAACTTTATTACAAGGGGATGTCCTAAATGAGACAGACAAGGAATGCTGTCACAGATACGACTGCTTTTGCATTTCAGAAACTTCAGCTTCAGTTTCCAGGCTAACAGTAGTATCTTCCTCTTCACTGGTAACAGTCAAAAGAAAAGTGCAGGCCAGCCCATCCACTTATCAGCAAGTTTGTCAGCTACCCAGCCAGATGTTTTCACTGCTGGATACTTATTTTTCCTGTTGATGGTGCACCAGTTCTCTTCATTTTGTTCGTTGAAGTAGCAGCAACAGACATTTTATTACTCAAACATCTATGTTCCAGGCCAGGCTTAAATATATTCTGCTTCTGGGTTCTAGCCATCAAAATAATTGCTCTTCAAACAGGCTGAACCCGGTCACAGTTCAGGCAGAGGTAAACACCCAGCCATTTCATAGTATTTTGAAGGAATAATGGGATTCTCTATCATCTTTTTCATCACCTAAGGAGGAAAGAGGTGCCAGCAGCAGAAGACATTCCAGCCACAAGCCAGGCACACTTGTCGTCTTAAGGTCAAATTTACAACTGCAGTTCGAACAATGACAAAGATTGTGAAAGCTCAACTATCTAGGCTTCAGACAGCAGTAGTAGACATTCCCACTCCAGGAAATCACCCATGGCAACAGACAGTGACTGCACAGTTGCCTAGATGTTTAACAGTACCAACACCTAGACTGGAGCTCTAGATGCAGCCATGGCAATCACTCATATGACTGATTCCAGTAGATGGGCTTTTACTTAAATTTTCTGGAGGCAAGGCACTATGATTTTGGGATATCTTTATCTGGTCTGGGCTATCCACTGTTCTCATAGCCACACTTTGGAACTAACCTTAGCCCCTTTCGACCTGCTAGTGCAGTTAAACAAGGGGTTACTGTACTTGGACAACTGGTTGTGAGGGCTGTATCTGGCAAATCTGCAAAATTTGTCTCCTGTTCTAAGTCTGCCCATGCTTAGAACTTCATATCAACTGGAACAAGTATGTACCTTGGTAGGGACATACGAATGGAATCAGCCCTCATTCTTCTGACATGCCAAGATCATGTATTTAAAAATCCAACATGGAGCTCACCCTCCAACTAAGATGTGACAATCTCAAACTGGGAACTTGTCTCCAATAAGAAACTTATTCCCAAAAGTCACTCTCAACCAGATGATTATCCAGTTGTGGCCTTGGACAATGTCTTGGAGGACCTTCAGTTGTGGCAGGCTCCTAGGCACCTTTTAGACTTCAGAGAATATAAGGCAGGTGATTGATGGGTACCTGAGGCTCAAGCTGGTGCATGTGCCAAGCTACCACCATTCGTCTTTTTTCTGCTAGACAAAAAGTGTGCAGTTCCTGGGTCATTCAAAGACCATGAATATGGCCATACATAAGTGATGGGTTAGAATATAAAAAGAAGCTAAAAAAATTTCTGGTATTTATAAAACTTAGGGTTTCTTAGCTTCGATAAAATCCTCATGTCAAGGAATATCAATTTTACATTCAATAAACAATCAGAAGATGTAAAAGAAATCTTAACACAACCTGTAACTAAAACAAGCACAAACTCTACTCTTTTGAAGAGTAATAAAACAGGCATGTTTTAATAGTATGAAAAATGAAAGTCCCACAGCTCACCTTTGAGTTTGACCAACACTACTTTTTCTACTAGATGTGATACAAGTCTACAGTCAGGATCTTCCCTTAACTTCTGTGGATCCTCATCTCCTGCTTCCCCAACACCAAAAAGGATCAAAAGGTTGAACCACTTCATCCGCTCAATTTCTAATCCATCGCTGTCACGCATTAAGGGGTTCCACAAGAGCATCTGCAACCTGTTAAGAACAAAAATATAATTCAATGAAAATTATCAATAGCATAATAAAAAAAAAAGGATCTCATAAGTTAAATTAACTTCCCAATACTCTTGACATTAATCCAGATGGCTTGGGCAGTTGTCATTAAATGCTTAATATGAAAAAATAAAAAATTTTTCAACACCTGACTCCTAGAGGCCTTGCTCAAAGGATTCATTCTTCAGAAAGATGAAAATTTCAGTAAAAAATTTGCAAAGATGTTAAACAGCTAGGGAAGACACCAAAGGGAACAAAAGAAAAGTACAAGACAGAGTAATACAGCTAAGACCTTGAGGAACACTGAAAAGAACCCTTAAAAGTCTTCTATGTATCATGCAAGGCACAATGTAGATGGTAGCCTGTTCAGGGGCCTTAGAAGCATCCATCTGAGGATTCAGATCAGCACAGAGAACATCCCCTTCATTGCCTCCTATGAAATCTCATAAAAGAAAATTGCAACAAGAAAAGTAAACAAGCGAGGTTCAACTCTGGAGGGGCACTTTCAACAGCAGCAGTATGAAGAGAGGCAAATGTACCAAGAATACGCCTAGTCTAGATCAGGATCTGTAAAGACCTGACAAGCCTTAACCAGTACAATCTGTTTCAGAAAACTTATTTTCCTTTGAACAAATAAAGATGTCTGCCACTAAGAGATGAAAGGCAAAGTGGAACAAGATCTTTTGATGAAACCAATTACATAACCTTGATGAAGGCAATTACATGGCTAGGTGGAAACAGAGTCAACTTCATGGTAGGAATGACAACAGGGGATAACTTTAGTCATATGGGTGTCAAATCAGAGTCCTCTGTTAAGGTCTGTTAAAACGGAAAATGTAGGTATACATTCTAACTGATGTCATTTCAATATGACAAGTTACCCTCAGCTGATTACTTGATGAAAACATGCTCCAAGCACTTTCATCAAGAATGTACTGGGGAGAAGTGTATTACTCCAAATTAGTCTAAATGTGTAATGGGCATCTACCCCACATGATGCAGAACTGAATACCACAAACATTAGACAGGCAGTCTGTTATTGAGGGAGGCAGTGAAAAAGTCAATATGTAGAGTCCTTGATGTCCTGCACAATCCTCTGCACATTAAGTTGAAGCAACCATTCTGATGGTATTACCTGATGCTTCTTGCCAAACTGATTTATATTGCATTTTCCTGACACAGGCTCATAATCATGCATATGCCCCTTGCCTCTCACCTTGGGATGTATAGGGATATTCCACCTAACATCTAATAACATTCACATTCTCTGACCCTTGAGACTGAAGAGGTACCAAAACAACTTTGCACTAATCCTTGGGGCACAGGACTTCATTACTTGAAATGCAGCCAGCATGATTGTTTCCATCAAGGGAACCTAAAACTATTATAGAAAATGCCACTTTCCATATTAACTCAGAATACAAATAAATTCACCACCAAAGATACATCATCAGTATGTACAATAAATCAAAATCAACTTCATAAAAGTCACATAACTGAGGATTAAATGTAATTAACCCCTACCACACATATGGAAATGAAAAAGCAAGAAAATAATTTCAAGGTTGATAATTAACATCAATAGTCAAACCATGATGACCTGGCAAAAATCACAAAGTCAGCATGAGAAGGAGGGTTTCCTAATCCAGATGGATCCCTAACTAACTACCCTATGTTGGTCATCAGTGTTACCAGAGCCAATGAAATGTATTTGTGAGATTGTCTTATACTTTCAAGTCAATTAGAGGACTGTACCTCTTACAAAATATGAAACGACAATAAGAATGACATCAAAATAGTGGAATACACCATACCTTATATATGGGGCAAACATTTTAGGTAGATTTAGAGACACATAGGCATCTCTATATGTGGGGCCATCTTTATTTCTCCACTCTTCAAATCTTGCCATGATTCTCTTCAACTGAGAAAAGTCCTCTTCAACATCTTCAAACATCTTACGAGCCTCTGCAGCTATATGCTCTGGGATCAGAGGAAAGTTGGACAGTTAATAATTACAGAAAAAGGTATGAGAATAAAATCTTAGGCATAATACTGTACCACAATCAAGAGAGCCTCCACATCAGTAAACTTTTTGAGTTACAGTTGTTGCAAGCACCATGATGACAAAATGATATCTAAACGTTTGTTTTTAGGGTGACAACTTACATGGAAAATTATTGGCTTTGAAGAAAAAGATGTAACATTATGTTTTAAGTTGTAGGAATGAAAAATACATAAACATTCTCTAATGTAACAAATTTCTGTTGAAAAGGAGTTCTAGATTTAATGCTTCTCTTCTAAAAAGATTTTACTTCACATTCCTTGGCTAATGATGCCAATGCTCTAACACCTAGAAGAATATACTGTACTTTCTTAATGATATGAATTTAGCAGCTCAATATTTATGTTGTGAGACTCAAATAGGTACAATGGATAGAAGAATATGATAAAAGAGGGAAAGTGAGTACATGAACCAAGAAACATTGGGCCTGATGACAAGTCATATAAGGGGTAGGATTTTACCTAGTAAAAATTAAACGACAAAGTAAATATAAACAAAAAGTTACAAAATTAACAAATTTTTTTTTAAAAGAAATCTTGCTACACGAGGTCAAACTGTCTAACTGAGAACATTCCCAGTTCTGTTTTGATTCTGTTTTTCACATCTGTACTATTTATGTTTTATGATCAGCGTTTTCATTCAACAATACCGTCACAATTTATTTCAGGTCAGAGTCTACCACTATTTTTGACTTACATGGAAGTTAAGAATGTAATGCATTCAATGAAAATGCACACATGCAAAATAAAATTAGACTCGTAGCAATTCATAAGCAATTTCTCCCAGCCTTTTCACTTTCATTCAATTTTATTTCCAGAATGGTACACACTGATCTCCAAATCTACAATCATTCTAGTGAGACTAAACTTAAATGTAAGGCCTTGTAACGCCCTGGGACAAAGTTGCAACCAGAAAGTTTACGAGAGGTAGAATCTTACTGACACAAACTGTATCATCCACTTACCAAGCTCAGTCTGTATGACCTGAATCTCGGAATGGGACTCTTCGTCATCCGTTGACATTCCATTGTGATGGCTGACATCACCTCTCTTTTCTCTTTCTCTTCGTCTTCGAGTACGCCGGCCCTCTCGTTCGGCTGCTCTGCGTATCCGGTATTCATCCCCTTTTGCAGCCTTACCTAATGTAGATTGAGAAAATATTGGACGTGATTTATTACTGAAGATGTGTAGGAAAATCATAAGGTTATTGCTGAAATTATAAATGAAGTAAAACTTTAAAAGGAATGAAAATTCTGTTTATGAATTACTTCTGAAAAATATAAGCAAATTTTGTAAGGCATCAAACAGAATGAAGACAATTATGACAAAGACTCAATTTGCATTCTTAGAATAAAAATTTTTAAAATTGGAGCTGGCAGCACACAGCACATTCAACTATAAACATGTAATGTACATCATTTACCAAGGCTGTGCAAAAGAAATGTACTGTACAATAATTACTATGGTTTAACATCAATTAACCCTTTGAAATTCCAATGACATTCAAATTTCATCCCTTGAGATGCCAAAGATATCAAATGACATCACCATAAGAAAAAAAATAAAACAATTATAACTATATTTACAATCGATAGCATAACCCATCTGCCCCAAAAATAAGGACAGTTCAAAGAAAATTATCACTAAACCCATTTAAAATACACAATCATAAAAATTTGGCCTATTTTTCCTGTTTTCAGGCAATATCAGGCATAATAGCAATAATATATGCATCACTGGGAATGAAAATCATTGTACTATTTCAAAACAACAAAAAAATTTGATAAATTTGTCATTTTTTTTTAACAATTTATTTTTGAGAAATAATTTCTGTTCTTGGATAACTGCAATATGTCAATTTTGTTTTTCTAGTTAAGTCAGCGACAGCCACAGCCTGCCTTGCGTGAAAAACTCCATTTATGAAAGCATGCTTTTCTTCTTTGCTGTAAGTCTTGTCATATTGGAAAGACATCTAATTCCCAGACCTAGGCTCCAAATGAGAAAAATGTTTAGTCTTTTTACCACGAAAAATTTTTCAGTCCAAAATTTCTCCTCTCCTACCTCAAAGGATCCACAGCACATCCTGCTATATAAAAGTCCTTATGCTTAGCTCTAGTTAATCAACTTGATCTCCTCCATAGTTCTGTTTCTGTGATTTTCTCCCTTGAAAACTTATGAACTGCCTGAAAAATTCAGCTTCAAGGGCCAGGACCATGCTTCCCTGATCAACAGTATCAATATTTTTCCTTTGGGGATTTGGAGTAAAATGTGTTCTCACCACTTGTCCTGTTTGCTTTCTGTCTGAATTCCCTTCTGGTCTAGGTCTTCATCTCTCATTGGTCTTTGCCGCGCTACTTCCATATCCATTACTTTACTGATTAACTGTTCCTCATCCCCTCTCTTCATATGTTCAAATCACCTCGACTTTGAGAACCCATTCTGTCTTCCAACTACTGTACACCACACATTATCAACTTATTTGTAATGTCCTTCCTATCATATTTCTGTCATGAATATTACCTTTACAAAATCTATAGCATTTTCCTTGTCACTGCAAATGTGCATGCTGTATAGAGTCGTACGCCCTTATTTACACATTGTAAATATCTGCTGTCTGCTAATGGGAAACTTTTATTTATCTGTGGTCCAACACTTCGTCCAAGCAGTTGTTATACTTACTGTCATACCTGCCACACAGTTTGGTTTCCTGAAGAACAGCAAAACATCCAACTTGGACTGCATTCCAGTAAGATTCATTAAGAATTAATCTTCACCATTAATAGCAGTAGTAAGTTGGCTCCACCACATCTGATGGCCACAGAGTGTACCACACATTGGCTCCACTGCGTCTGGTGTACCAAACACTATGTGCAGCATTCTTTACCTAATTCTATTAGTCTTCACTAACATATAGCCCTCTTAACTATTCAACTTACAAATAAGTTGGACATCATGCTACGAAAAAATGTACAAAATGGTGTCATGTGCTACTGGTCTGTAGCTCAAAACTTGCCCTCTTCCTTTCAGACTGAACGATAAAATCATGGAGTTATTTTAGTGATAAATAGCCTCTCCTTCCAAGGTATACGTTATGGTCATTATGTAACCACTGCTGGTTCCACACTATCAGCTTATTCAGTTCTGACATCATGTCCTATACCTATACTTAAGAATAAAATATTTTGTAAATTTTTGAAGAACAAAGTGTCACAATCTTGTATTCCAATAATTAATTTTACCAATAATAGTTACTAAGTTGCTTCCTAATGCTCCTGAACAAATCACACGATGTAGAAGAATGATATCCATTTAATCTAAAGACCTTTTGATTAGAAGAGAATAAATAGTTTCTCATCACTCTCGAGCACAAAATAGACTGTCATAACAACTAACTGGATAACAACTAATGAAGGTATTAAACATAATTCAAAGGGCACTCATAGTTTTCATGAAATAATTTTTCATCTCTAGTTACAAAATGTTAAATTTAACATAAGAACTATCTGATCAAGGCATAATGGAGAAAACAGTTGATTACTACTGATACTTAATGAACCCACACTTGTTGCAAGGCTTTTACTAAGACCAAATGTAAACTTACACATCTCAGTGGAAAGGATTTGATTTTGTCAATATTAATTGAAAAATAAAAAATTAGAGAAAGCCACAATAATTGGGCTGTTAGGTGTCAAAAAGTTATTCAAAAGTAATGCTCACAATAATTGGGCTGTTAAGTGACAAAAATCATTCAAATATTATACTACCATTCTTTTCAAGATCCATAAAAAATTATTGCTTTTTTTTTTTTTACCAAAAGTACTCCCAAGGCTTACAAATTATCTTGAACAATTATCAACCACAAACCTGCAAATGGTGAAAATTCATCATTTTGGTCCCTAACATCCAAACGGCGACGCTGCACCAATTTCTGCGCACGCTGACGATACAGAATGTACACCTGCTCTTGCAAGGCCTGAATCAGTGGTACCTACCGAGAGAAAAACACTGTTATTAGTTATCCTTTTTTAGATTAAACTGCATTACCTACGATGTAGCAGTCTGCAAAGAAAATGTTACTCAATAAGGTTACAAATTTCTGAAAATTAAACACCCTGGGATGTTTAGATTTCAGAATACACCCTAACGGCACATTAAAATTTCAACCTGAAATCAACTAAACAAAACAAAAAGGCTTTGTATTTCAAGATACAGATAATCATTAAAAATATCATCACAAAAAACTGATTGATCCAAGATGAAGAATTCTGTTTATTCCACATTTTCAATTAAAAAAAAAAGCCGTAGTATTACCAAAACTGATTTCAATGGGGGAAGAACTGTTTCTACTGATACCATTTTTTACATGCTTCCTAATTCAACAAAACTTTCTTAATTAAAAAGTTTGCCATCACTTACAAATTCAAAATATAACCACTTTTTAAATGTCTAAAGAACACACTGCAAATGATAAGCAATCATAATTTTTCTCTTCCTTCTATGGCCATATACTTTACACTTAAAAGAACATGGATAAAAAAATCCAACACTGAACATTGTCCCAAATTATGTTAACTGATTAAAAATGTTGTTACAGTAAACACAGATTTCTCTGTATTTCAAATAACTCATCTGTAAATAAAATATCCTGGGGATAGAGATAATGCATTAATAATACCTGGCTTTGAAAACACATTTTTACTAGTTTAACAGCAATTGGTAGCATTTTGTACCTAATATCCTTTGCAGAATGATACCACTGTTTAACTACGCCCCTAATCAGTTATCCTAGTTGAATCCATGGGTATTTTACAAATTGATTTTGCACAGACAGAGAGAGCACCTTATAAACATATGTGTATTAGTACACTTTACAGAAAAAAATACACTATGTATATCCAACATCAATTCTCATTTAAGAAAAACATATCAAATGGTGGAAACGGGTACCAATTATATTTTGCCAAACTCTCCATTTCAATTTGCTTTATTATTAAAATTACAAGGAGTTACAATTTGCTAAATAAAGTATAATCTTCCTCATCTGTAAGTGAATCATTTATGTCATACCCTAGAGTTTAGATTTCTGATTCAGTGATCTGGTTGTGCTGAACTGCAGCATATTAAGTGAATAAAAAACTCATTACCTACAGAGCTTCACGCTCCAGTTCAGAGTGGATGACTGTACATAGCATATATTGTATGGCAGACTGTATTTAGAACATTTTGTCTTTTGTTGATTCTCTTGCAACTTTTCTCTGACGATACCATACTGTCATAATAATAATAATAAAAAATTTCATAATAATAATAATAATAATAATAAAAAAACTTCAACCAGCACTTGAGAAATTTAACTGTTTACACAACTAAGCTTAAATAACATTTAAAACATTACAGTTGAGGTTTGCACAGAAGAATAAGGCCTTCAGGAACAACAGAATGTGCCACTGGGGCCTGTCTTTCATGAGTTAGATCTTCATACATTATTTTGAGTAAGTGTTTTAATAATCATGTGTCAAACATGGTAAATATTCAACTCATTTTTCCTGTGGCTCTTTCATAAATCATGTCTCTCTTTATAACTAAAACTTTGGCTTTTTTCTTGATGTACATTATGCTGCATGAATGTATAGTATTTAATGATGTTTTAGGCACAATTAATCTGTCTCTAGTTACATTAAATTGAAATATATTTTTAATAATCTACTCATGATGGCTTCTGAGGATCTAATTTTATTTATGAATGTTTAGTCTGATTATCTGGCACTGGAACTACTAAGTTATTCAGTAATGTGAAGAAAATGACTTAAAAGTGGAAACTAGCATTGGAAATTGAAGTCCCCCCTAAAAAGGAAAGTTAATCAAACGGCCATTCTGCTCACTTTCAACTTCCTTTCCTTGTTGCAAGATTCTTTTCAGACGAACCTTCCCTGACACGGATGACCGCAGTTATTTCAGTGTTGCCATTTAGATGGTGTGATCCATATTGGTCAACTATTCTTCTGGCATTCCACCCTTTTAGCAATCTACTACTTAATCTTTAAGTATTCCACTAAACTACCAGCAATTCATGTGATGCTCCAAATTTCTACTGCTGGCCCCACTGGCTCTTCTATTAGCTTTTGATTTATTTATGGCTATTCCAATAATCTACTCAATGTTTTTTTTGCATTCCTGCCATGGATTAAACTTTGCCACTCGCTACTGTACTGGTGTTAGCCCGTTTTTCTATTTTTCTCTTGATCTATCCCTTTTAATGTTTAATTACTTAAATGAGTTCCACCAGTCTTTCTTACTGATTATCTTAATAGTCATTAAACTACTCTACTGACTTTCTCAAGTCTACCTGATCTACCATTCTGACTCTTCTACTACTAGTTCTAATGAAGCGTAATGCTATGAAACAAGTGGTTTGAAAAATTGTATGCATCACTCAAAGACCCTTCAAGTAGGTATAATATACAGTGTCTCTAGAAAGATAAGGTAAACTTTACTAAAAAATAAAAAACTGTCTAGTACTGATACCAAAACTGACTTCATGAACACTAGAAAGCATGATGAAATGAGTTATTAGAAATTAATAAACCTACTGAAAGATACCATATGATGCCGACTCTCATATTCTGCAGTATTAAAGGTTGACAGAAACATCCCTTCAGCCCTGCTACATTACAGTACCAACTTTTTCCTTTAGTATTATTCTAATGGGAGTATAGACCCCTAATATTTGCTGGCTTTTTCAAAGCCTAATTTTTTCACAGAAAACAGTAGAAACTGAGATTCTATGAGTATTTAACAGTAGAAACTGAGATTCTACGAGTATTTAACAGTAGAAACTGAGATTCTATGAGCATTTAACAGTAGAAACTGAGATTCTATGAGTAATATCCATAACCTATGCTGATAAAAAAAACGTGCAGGCTTCATTTCAAATCAAGACAGCCTCAACTGCTGTTTCAACCCAAAGGGTAAATGTAAACCCTTTGAGACAGCTTGCTTAGTCTAGGAGTAAGACACTAACAGATTAATGATAACACTGCCTTATCATGATTAACAAGTGGAGAATTTTATAACTGGCAACTGCATTTTTCCATTACTGAGATATTAACATTACTGTACTTACCAAACACCAGTAATGACTGAGAAAATTATTACAATTTTCCTTTCAACTTCAGTCAGGATTCTAATGCAGACTATTCTAATACTGCTCTTTAATGAATATGTTTGCAAAACTTTTTTTTCTCTTTAGTGAGGATAAAATAAGACCTTTTTCTTGCGTGAATATCTTGGCATGCTGTTAAAAATACACTTAAAAATCTGTAAGCTTTTTGAGGAGTGAGACTAGATCAAAATTTCTACAAGAACAGACTATTCATTTATATCAGGCTCCTACTTAATCTGACTACAGCACTTAGCAATTCTGGTTTGTTGTGGTTACACTTTCTACACTGAGTAGGTAAGCTAATAAGCCAGACTTATTCCCTGACCTAATCTTCATGACCCAAGTCCACAATTAACAGCCCCCACTAAGCAACACAACAAACCAGAATGGCTAAGTAGTCAGAAGATCATGGAGGAACCTGAAGTAAATAATCTGTCCTTGTAGAAATTTGTTACTTTAATTCCCTCTGACAACAAGGAAAGTAGTCCTCATAAAACTTAAGGATCTTAAGTGTAATTTTATCAAAATGCCAAGATTAACACATAAGAAATTAGCCTTATTTTATCATCATCTTCAAAGAATGTGATTATTCATCATGGTCTTCCATCTCTTCATTGTTAGTTTTATATTCTAGACATGCTGAAATTCAAAAATTGATGCATCATGCAGAAATTGTTTACTTTCATAACAAAATAGTAATTAAAGTATCTCAAACTAACTTCCAATGTTTTCCTCAACCTAACGTCTATAACCAGGATACAAATGAGAAAACATTAATGCAAAAGTTCACTTTATACAAAACTTAAATTTGCACTAAAATATCCATTAACAATGGAAACGGTGACTTCCTTTGCTAAGAATGAACTTTATAATTCCTACAAAAATTATTTATTTAATGACATGTCAGTTGTCATTTAGTTTAAATCACAATGCACAGACATCATCTAACCATGGACTGATGACACAGTCAACTATTTATTTTTGGTTAGAGATGTACGACTATCATTTAAAACCTTTTAACTCTACAACTCCTACTTAGTACATTACAAAGCTAGCCTTGTTTAAAATTATCAGTATGCAATAACCATTCTAAAGTGTAAGACTATCACAACAACCTATGCTACGTTTAAAGATATTTTATGCATGTAAAAGGAAATGAGAAAATTACTACATATGGTGAAAAGCTGTAATTTCTCGATGAGCTTGTAATGAATGATAGAGTACAAAAAAAAATGGGGTAATATTTCTTTGCCCTGAAGTAATTACAGGAAGCAATGGCTTGAACTTTCACGGTATTTTTTTAGGGTAATAAACTTCCAAATATCTCTGAGCATCCGAACTCTTAAATGACAAAGTTTCATTTCATAATTATTAATCTTAAGTGAGATATGACACTTTCCCTGCTTGGCACTCTCCTGGTCTTTTCATGCTTAAGGGGTGGCTCTAAATAGCCCTTTAAAAAAAGGTATGAAGTGTAATCAAATATGGTAAAATATATTTACTGCTCTTCCTCCTGGTAACTATCTCAGTTACCTTGTGGAAGTCTTGGTGGAAGTATTAGCAGTTATTATCACATGACTGGCAAATAAAGCACTGTACTACTTTTGTGAAAAGAAAGCATACACTTAGTTTTCCAATATCATTTTAAAGAGCAGATCATCAATAATGAGTCTGAAGAGATATCAAGCAGCAATTGAAAGAACAAGGAAAGTTGAATATAAATGTGGCCTTCAAAATGACAAAGGGGAGAACATGACAAGGGGCCTTGGTTTCAACCGATTCATCCATCAAGTCCTCCTTGGAAATAATGTCAAAATTATCATGAAGTTATCTACAATAATTGCAACTGGTTGTGTAATGACCTCCACCCACAAGGTTACAGAATGTACTGTCACAAAACTATTTGGAAGCTATGAAAATATCCAAAGAATAAAAAACGAATGCATGAAAGCAGATGATTTCTACATGAGAATGTGAATCTGGGACTTCTTAGCCAAACCTGAATACATAAAGGAAGCTGGTGCCTCCTGTGATTCCCACCTTGAGTGAAGACAAGGTGCCATTTCATACAGGGACTATAGGATACAAAGTGCTTATCGTCCAAAGCAATAAAAATTGTAATTGTAGTTCTCCACTGTCAAAATATGAGTTACAATTGAAGAGTTATCACCAAGCTCAGCATAGGCGAGTGATAAGAGGATGGAGTAAGCTATTGGGTTCTGGTGATCTAGAAAAAATCCAGTGTGTTTTGGATGGGCAACTACTAGGATATATGATAAAGTTTGATGGAAGCTGATGTTGGGAGCCATCCTTAGCCACTTTCAGTCTCCAGTTCAGTGGTTAACCACCCTATGGATCTGATTATTACTCTCCAGTCTAAGTTTATCATCAAGACTTGTAGTGTCATGGAAAAATGATCAGCTAACTCCCATGACCATGAAGTAAAAGTTATCCATGCATGCATACAAATTTCACCATTTGTAAATGTTGTTGACAGTCCTCTCCCTCTGCACAAAAACCAGTGTCCTTTCTGGCAGGGTCCTCAAAAAACTAAAATGCAAGGAAGGAAAGACTAACTCTCTGTTGTCTGTTTCTTTAAAAGACAGAATAGAGCAAGCTTTAAATTTAAATTCCTCCAAAAACCAGTGTCCAGCCCTAGAGACAAGAGTAGAAGCTCAATGGAGGCAATGACAGCTTTCAAAAAGGTTGATGAATTCTGAGAACCAGTCTTAGGATATGGTTCGAGTGGTGTTTCACATTTTGTAAATATGAAGGCATACAAGAAGAAGGTACCTGGATGAAATGGATGATAGCACTTTCTACAAAGATAAACCTGCACCAATAAGAGGAAGGGAGACAGGCATAGTGCCCAGGCTGTGGCACTGTGAAAAATATGACCACTGTAATTGTGTCCTATCATTAGAAAACAGCCCTTGTTATGAGTATTCTTCTTTATAAGAATCTTTCCAAACATTGCTGAAGGTAAATTTGACAAGACAAGAACAGTAATTACGATCAATTTTCTAGGTCCAAACACTAATATGATTTCCAGTATTATGTCAGTCATGCAGTGACCATGATACTAAAGAAAATGAACCCATCTTTGTCATAAGAAGATTGTTTGAATGTACAAAGCCTTAAATCTCAATGATCACATGCTACAACTCACACATTTAACCCATAGCCCGGTGCAGTTTCCTACAACTGCCCAACTGACCATAGTCTCAGTCAAGAAAAGAAGTAGATGCACAACAGCTTTTGGAGAAGTGTTAGGCACCTGATGTGTCAAGCCACTTTCACCAACTGTTGGTAATTCTTCTCCTCCTCCATGTCCCACAACAGCCATCTCATTGATCTTGGAAACAATGTTGTCTTGGTCTAATACTGCAAGGCTGTTCCATTTAGCTAAACTCCCTTTACAGATCTTGGGACTTCTGATAGCATAGGCATTTCAGTTACATGGCCATGTTTGCAGCAGTGATCATAACAGAAGCTTACTACTTGAACAAAGAAACTGCAGGTGAGTGATGCTATAGTTATGAGTGCATCTCCAGCTCAAATTCAATTTGCTAAGGAGTTTTGGTCATGGATATACAAAATCTCAGTCTAGGAGGTCTGGCACTCCCAAAGACAATCTCTGGGTAAACACAGACATGTCAGTGATTGCGGATGAAGAGTGCGGTGTTGTGTACATCCAAAGAGCATTCCTGGGAGAAGACATTAGGGACAGGCACTGGGGAAGGGGAATAATCATTGCAACTATTTCCAAAGTAAGAATGGTCAGCTATAAAATACAACTAAAATCTGATAAGTTTAAGAAACAGCTTGCCAACAGCTAGGTAGAAATAAGGGAGGTGATGTTCTTAGCTAATTGGAACCAAAAGTCTTATCAGTCAGCAGATGTTCCTGTCTTTTGGATTTGAAAATGGAGTGTCCAGGATTCAAGAAGACTCATGAACTGGGACTAACTCGAGTGATGGGTAGTCTTGGTAATTTTCTTTAATAAAATAATGTGATATCCATAAATTAAAACTTAATTAAATGTTCTGTAAAAATTAACCAGTAATACAATTTTTTTGCTACATGGTACAATCTTTAATCTCCATCAAGCACACATGCATGCACTGAGGCAGGCATGCTGAGAGAAAGGGACCTTCTAATCAACTGTGTGAAAGTCTACAAAAATTGTTTCTCATCAACTGAACTTTCCAAAAGAAGCTGAGCAAAAACATGTCATTCTTCCTCTGAAACAGAAGGCTGACATTTGTAATACAGTGAAGAGCAAAAGACTGGGCTTACAACAACTCACTACCAAACCCCAATCTCAGAAACTTGAGGAAATTCCCTGAAAATGCTTTATACAGCACAGCTAAGTAAGCTTGCAGCTGCAGTGTATGAATGGCATCACTTAAAAATCTGTAATTGTGGATGTATGTTTCAGGAGAAAGACAGTAATTTCATGCCACAATGGTTGTATATGTCACGTAATTTCTCAACTGTTTGGCAGAGTCATTCCAAGCTCAGACATGGCCGCTGTAAAGATGATATCTTGGGAAACAAGCACTTGGTATATGTATTTAAAGAGCTTATCTAGGAGTGTTGCCTAACTGCTGAAGTGATATATAGTTTTGATGAAATGACAACAATGGCCAGAGACAGAAGACAAAATTGCATCTGCATTAAAGAAACATGAAGATAGCCTAATGGTCTTTAGTTGCAATGAGACTGCAGGAATGTGCTACATAAAATCACTTGTGGCTAGAAAAATTCAAAGCCTGGGTGTTTCTGGGAATAACATATATTTCTGTGGAATACGAAGGCTCATATTTCTATGGAATATGAATGCTCAAAGCATTGCCAGGATGGATAATGAAGTTTTTAGCAATGTTTTCATCAATCTTTTATGTTGAAGGTGAAAGCACATTTGCATATAAAATGGTTGCCACAGAACAGTAAGTTCACTTTATTACTTGGTAATTTTGGTGCCCATTCCTTTGCAAAGGGCTTTGCTAATGGAGAACTTTTTGTGGTTTACTAAACCAATATGATACAGCCTACGCATCAAGCCATAATTCACAGCAAGAACACTTTCTAACACATAATTTGAAGAGAAAGGTGGCACTCTCCGGAGAGTTCAAAAGAAGTTACGCAAGTAAAGACGTGATCTATAATATGTCTTGTGCAGTGCATTCAATGCATCCTCCACCATGTAACTTTCTGACTGGTGTTGATCATGATATTTACATACTATTTTCATGCTACATTCTTAAACTCAGTGTTGGTTCTACTGTGCAGTGTTAGACACTTAGTGATTCTGTACATTCATCCCTTTTGCAAAAGTGATGTACTGTATAGTATATAACCTAATAAACTGAAAAGCATAAATTCAGTATTCATTTTGGGGGAACCTGAGTTAGTCAGCCACGCCTACCAAGGCTGGTTAGGAAATTCCATGTAGTCTGGGTAAACATGGCACTGTACATTATTCTTTAGCAGTTCATCAGTTATCCAAATTTTAAGATACAAAATTAATGCAGAAAACAGAGAACTTAAAGCATATATTAGATAATCCTCCCAGATTATTGTTCAATGTTTTATACAAACATCTCATGAAGTGAAAATCTACTTATAAACTTTAGTTAAGGCTTTAATTTATTATTGTCAACTTGTGATGAAATGTTCACTATTAATTTGCAATGTGGTAATACACATTCTCCAGGAAAAAGCAAACTAGTGGTGAATGGGTGACAGAGAAGTGAACTCTTTATACAAGACAACCTGACTTACAATGTTAATGAAAGCCAAACTTGAAAAGAACAAAATACAATTCAGTACAGTATGCACATGTAAATTGTGGACATCCCTGCTTTTGTTCAATGGGTGTACACAGCTATAAAGAATTCGACTGGATCTAAATGGAACATTAATTTCCTCACAATGTCATAACTATTTTTTTTTTAAGAACATCCCTACCAATTCAAAGTGATCTATTGCAGACAATTTTTAACCTTAAGAAAATGAATGAAAAAAAAATAACTTGTGTTAATTACTGACCAACCTCAAACTTCTCCATACAAGGTTTCAAATTTCAAATATGTATAGAAAAACTTTTACACCACAGACCAACCTACCCTCAGAGCCATGAGCAAACAAGCACAGCTCAATATAAACCTCCTAACCAAACACACAGTTCATATATTACAGTACCCTTAGTGCTTGCACAAACACCAATATATATGATGTAGAAAATTCTGCAACATTCCAATAGTGGGGTGGTGTGAAAAGTATGCATTAACACCAAGAACTATTTTGTCTATGTAAAATGCTGAACCAAAATTCTGACCTTTAACTGGAGAGAAATCTTTTTAACTTACCTTTTTTGTATTTCCCAAATATATGGATTAACCACTTACCTTTTATACGTAGAATGCTATAATCTGTTAACAGTAATGCTAAGTAAACCCTCCTACTATTGGAATCATTCCACTAATTTAAAAAAATGTTGTACAGCTTGCTTCAGTAAAAAACTGGGGGACTGGATTTAGTGTTTGCTATTGCAAAATATTGCACTTGGCTAAGTCTCCTGGAGTATTAAAAACCCCTCTCTAAACAAAAAACTGTCCATATTGGTACAACAATCATAACTTTATTTGATGCCTAAAGAAAAAAACTATACAAAGCACTGTTTTAAAATCATCTTGTAAACAAAACAACTCAGCAGTTTCTTCAGTTAAGGACTTTGCTTCAATAGTGGGTTCTCCAGTGTGGCTAATATTCTAAAACTCACATTGGCCATCAAACACTATCATGCAAGTAAAATTGCCATTCTTCAAAATTAATGTAAAAATATCTATCCTGCTAATAAATAATAAGTGGTTTTTTTTTCAGAGTGAAACAAGAAGACTACTTATAAGGAGACTATCATGAAAGAAAATGTCACTTCACTGGCTACGAACATGCTCGTAGGAGGATTTACTGTCATTACTTACCCGCCGCCAGAATTAAAAACCAACACTTAACTTCTAGTTAAAGTAAAGAAACATAGTTGCCAAACTTTTATCAGCATTCCATTACTGAAATGCCCAAGGTAAATTCCCAAACCCGTTTCTCTATGTATATGAGTAAGCTCGCTGATGAACCCACCTTTTCATTTAGACAGTCTCTTAAGTCAGTGACATACCCACGGATATCTTGGTAAAACTGGAAGATGCCAGTCAGTGGATGCTGCTCCAAGCTGCAACGCGCGACCGAAGACTTGCTGCTGACCAGGTCGTCAACCACTTTATCTGCCTCTGCCTGATGACGGCGGTACACCTCCTCCAGGCTTGCTCGACTGGATAGTGGAAGACAAAAGGGAAGACAAGGGACGTAAGACGTGTCCGAAGTTGGTCAATAACCTTAAAGCTACAAAAGAAAATAAATGTCATATTCAACAGTTGAACAATGTTTTCAATGAGATATGCCAAACGCAAATAACCTTGAAATCGAATTCCCCCCTAAACTATCATAAGCGAAGTTCTTGAGATGTGATGATGCACAGTAGATAAGTAATAAAAGTCTAAAGGGGCCAATGCATTACGCGGAAAGTGTGCAGTGTTAAATACACTTCTTGGAAATGTGGACTACATATGTATGTACAAAAAGAGTATCATGTGTAATAATCCTGACAAAATCACAGCCAACATCCACATATACCCCTCACTTCTCCATTCCACCATCTACCCTGACATCAATTCTATCTCCAATTTAGCACTATTCTCTCTTATCCTAAATCAAAAACACCAGATAATCTCAAAAGTATTCCACAATTAAGCGTACATTTGAACTGTAAACTCAAAAATGAGTTTACAGTACTAAAGACAAAAAGAAATTCCCGAGGGAAAAATATTCATTAAAATTAGATTTTCTTGGTAACGGATGCTGGGTTCCACCAAATTTTTAAGAATATCACACTGTAATTTTTATTATCTTAACTATCCTCTGCTAAGTTCATACAAGAACACTGATAATATTAAAATCCAAGATCATAATTCATTTTCAAAAGAAAGCTATAGGAACTTAACTAGTTCTTCTCTGTTGAAAAAGGTTTATAATTCAAGTGAGACATAATGCTGATTCTTCTATCAGTCACACTGACAACCATACTACAGTATAACAGATACACATGGTTTAACCCACTATGAACAATCCATATTGGGCAGAATCCCAAAAGACAATGCACGTTACTGACTGTAAATGACTAACCTCTCTTGAATGATGGCTTTGAATAAAACAAATCAAGGAACTCTAGGTACACATCAAAGCAATGAGCTAACAGAATCCGGACAGGGAGGGAGATAAATACAGTAAATAATAAGTCTAACATGGTCTAGTGAATATATATATAAAGGTATAAAAGTTTTTAAAAATTTTCAATGAAAGTAGTAATTGTTTGGGAGATAAATACATAATTGCTGAGTATATATGGAGGTACTATACAGATTTAAGAAGCATTCAGTGAAATACTGATTGTAAAGTGCTTTCAAAGGGTAAAATTTATGACTGGATAACATTTCATGACCTCAATTAATAATTGCAATCACTATCAAATTTGTAATTGTTTAATTACCCTTCTATTACAAACCTGAAACACCATAATGAATTCCTAAAGCCTATGATGTATGTGAAATGGCTATCTTGAAATAAATCTGTCCAAACTTCATCTTTTATCATTTTTACATAAATCTGAAAATATTTCAAATTTACATCTTATTTAATTTCAAACAACATATGAGCATGACTTTCTTTAATAAGAATTTTATAAGTAAAATATTAGAACCTTAGACTCATCTTCAGTAAATTTCTCATGCAGTGTTGAAAGCTTTGCTACAATATAAGCCCTAGATATTACCTAAGACTACCTGTGACATTTAGATATTTCACTTTGGTATTAGCTTTCCTGTATCATACATTTTATACTGTAGTTGATGTTGAAGTAACCAAGATTAACAATTAAAAACTACAATAATAATAATGATGCTAGTTATTTAATACTTATAACACCAATATAAAAAGAATGAAAAATACAAGAACAGAGCAACATAATACCTGCAGTATTGCCTATACACAAATGCTGTGTCAAACAAAAATCTATAGCGTAACCCAATGTAGCAAGGAAAACAAAATATATGAAGAAGGAAAGGGCAACATATAAAGTCCAGAAGGAGAATGATGAGATTTTTAAAACTAAAACACATTATTTAATACAAATCCATCACTCTATGTGTCTAATCCTGTAGTCAGCAGTTCCCCAGATACACAAAAGAACATTCATTTGGCCAGGTGTCCTTCTAATGGTAATTTTGGTAGTTTTATCATACCCTGTGTAGTCCAGAGTTATTAAACCAGGTGTGGGGTCAGGTAGTTGCTATTTTTATTATATAAACTGACCACTGTCTAAGTTTACATGTTACATGCCTGAGTAGCAATTCTGGTGGAAAGGCTTTTCCGTTGTACAAAAATTCCAACCATAAGGCATTGAAGTAGGTATGCTCGAGTCAGGAAATCAAATCTTTGTACCAATAAGGAGTCATGATTCAAGTCTGCAACTTTGTAGTAAGGCCACAAAATATCTAGAAAAATAAGAAACTAGTCATAAAGACTCCATCATCCACAGAAGAACCTCCTGTTCTTCTTCAGTGAAGATCTGAATGGAGTGACTGCCAGTAACAATAATGAAACTCCAACAGATTACCTTCCAAATAACAATAAGCTCCCTCCCAACACCCATTGAGTGGAAGCATTAGAACATTGATGGCCCTCTGCTAACTGCTACTATGGTAGCTTGGATTGAAGCAAGAGCCCATACTTCCAGTTAGGTTGTAGCACAGATAGACCGAGTCAGTAGAAGTGGAACGTCTGGTGCTGTAAACACACACACATCAGTGTGAGCAGAATGTTTACAACCCATCAGGAAATACATCAACTAAAAAAATTCGAGTAAGTTCTGCTCCACCCTCTAACGAAGACTGAGCAAGGGATAGCTTACTCTTCCTTGCTTACGTTTACCTGTTTAACAATAGCCTCAGTAGTAGTGATCCTTCAAGAAACAACATCAGCAAGCCAAGCCTTATAACTTACTAGAACACCACAGTGCTTAAACTATCCAAAGACACAGAGTATCAGAATACCCTGCAAATATGGCATACAAACTTTACCAGCAACACTCACTCCTATACTATAACAATAATGAATGGTTTACTTCAATATATTAAGAAGTTGTGAATGCAATGATGGCAACACTAAAGCTATTTCAATGTAGTATATATACATAATTCACCAAACTGCTTTGAATATTTTCTCCAAGAGAAGTTATTGCTAATAACATACAGCAGTTATTCAAACAGGTGCACATACAAAGGCCAACGTATTAGTAACTGGGAACTTACAGCTGGTGAAGGAATAATATACACAATAATTAAGGAAACTGGAAGAATTACGAACATAAAAACAAAATAAATTTTGAAATTCATACAGAAACCTTGACGTACCAAGAAAACCTACGAAAATGCAACAACTTTTCAGAAGCAAAGGCAGCATTTTGCTGCTTTCTTGACAGCCACACACACAATGATTTACCATCACGAATACCACCAGGAGCACTGCTCACGCTGACATCTGACCAAGCAAGGGTTCTTCTCCCTTTTGCTTGTCTAGGGAGCTGCTGACAGCAAGATTAGGAACTTGTAAACTGATGGGGCTACGTTGAAAAGTGATTACTGTATTGACATCACCTATTTTTCACTGAGAAAAGTAAAACAGTAAAAAAATACTGCTGAAAACTGTCAAGTGTCCTTGTGACTGCATGTAGCAGGGAGAACTGATCATTCACAAACAATTCTTAAACTGTTACCAAGCCAAAAGTCCAGAGCTACTTGCATTCATAATGTATTTTTTATACTGCTTTGGTTTTCTTGTGTATATAGTTCACTGCAGTTGGAATATGAAAACACTGGGACCTATAAGGTCATTCAGCGCTGAAAGGGAAATTGAGAGTAAAGGAGGTTTTAAAGATGGAACAGGAGTAAAACTTTGTGGTTGCACTGTGAAACAATTACTAGGAGAGGGTAGAAAGATGGAAGAAAGAGATAAGAACAGAGATACAGTAAAATGAATGGAAGGGGTTGCAGCTGGGGGCCAAAGGGATGCTGCAAGGATCCTCAAGTAATTCCTACAGTGCACCACGTGAGGTGCAATGACAGCACTACCCCCCTGTGGGATGTATATAACGCATGTAAAGTGTTCAGTTACTTTAAAAAAGGCAATAATTGCTCTTGCTCCATTCCTTCTTCCCCTTACTACCCTTGTCTTCTTTCCTTCACATATTTTTCTTTTCCTCCCTGCTGCATAAATCTACACTGCCAAAACCTCACAAACAAAGAGGATCAATGAAATGTCTGAAAAGCTGATCAACTTAGAAGTCGTGACTGATATAGTAAATAAGGGTGAGAGATTTATTTGCTGCTAATTAGTTGCAATTATAGTTCAACCCATACACTGAGGCAATTTACTCAGTAGCTAAAGAAGTTTTAGTGCTGCTAGGAAGGATAGTGAGGAAGCGTAAGTGTGCTGGACGTAAGCAGTTCCAAAGATATATAACGATGCTAAAGAGTTAAATTTTTTAAAAATAGGCACTTTATTCTTTGGAAGCTTGCTTATGTTAAATAATAATAATAATAATAATAATAATAATAATAATAATAATAATAATAATAATAATGTGTTAGGGACATTCAGAGAATAATTCAGTGTAAGGGACATTTACAGACAACATGGTTAAGAGCTGACAGCACCAACAAATCTGATACATAGTCTTGCTATTCATGCACCAGGCAGTGTAATTTTTGCTAAATTGCTAGTTTCTCGGTCAGGAAATTTGAAATCTTCATATAAGCAGATTATTGTGCGATTAAAGCAGGTAGGAAAAGGGGAGTTCCAAATGCATCATATTAACCTAACCACTGCTTTGCCTGTTTATAACTCTGATTCAGAAACTGTTCCTTTATCTACACTATTATTAACAACGTTTGAAAAACACTTTATTACAGTACAGAGCTACTGCATGGAGTAAATTATAAATTGACCATGAATTTATAAATAAACTAACATTAGCAAATCTGAAAAAATCCAACAGTCTCCACATTGCTGAAACTTGTACGGAAGCCCAGGTCAAAATTACTTTTGAAACAAAGGGAGATAAGAGGTGATAGCACTAACAAAACAAGGTACACTCAAACCCCCAAATGCATTTTATGCAAATAAACATTTTCAACAAGGTCAACATGTTCAATCAAAACAGACAACACAAATCATTCAAAAAAAGTACTGAAACCAGATAAAATGTTTTCCATTAGATGACTTATTGATGAAAAAACAATCTACAAATGCAAGTTACATGGTGTTCCTGCCTTTGGAAACCCATAACCTTCCACTGCCTTTAGAAATTCATAACCTCCCAATCTGGATGTGGCCCTACAACCCTTGCATCTCAATTTCTGATAACTGGTTTCTTTTCCTTACATAAAACTGCCCAAACAGAAGTCTTACTATTGCAGTAGCAGCAATATCAATTCCTTAAAACTTGTTGCATAATTATATTTTATTGCTCCTAAGCTCAGCTTCTGTTTTAAAATTATCATATACAGAAAACATGTGGTCACTCTAAAAGATGTTATATATCTAAGGAAAATCTATAAAAAGCACCAACGGCATCTATTCTACATCACCCACTGCAAAGACCTGTGACAGTCGCATACTTCTGTAACTAATCTGCAGATAAACTACCAGCCACCTGAACTACAACTCTGAATTATCATTTGCTTCACAACTTTATCACATTCTAAAAATGAAGAGATTTATGATACAAAGTTATCAATTGGAGTTAATTGAAAGAAAACGCATGTCATATTTCTGCTATGTTTAACTTTAAATCAACAAACTGCATCCTAATTTAGCTATTTAGGAGGGAAATTTTCCAGCTTACCCTTTCACATTATTTCTCTTCTCATCAGTAATGAAAATTCCCAGTCAATTTCAGTAGTTAATACCCAACCACTTCTACATCAACTATTTTCGTACACAGTTCACTACAGACTTACCTGCACTAAAAAATTCTTGGCAGTACTTAACAATACATACTCCAAACCCCTACCGTATGTTACCTCTTACTGATATTACTGAAACCTTATTCTTAAATCTAAAAGGTCAAGCAATATCACATTTGTTCCACCTCTCAGGCAACTAACTAGAAGCTATCTCACATTCAGCACACTTCTTTCTCAAGCTGTAATTTCAAAACACTTCCACATTTCATAAAGACTAAAACAATTCACGATAATATTTGCTATACAAGACGGAAGAGTGTTCTACTGTAAGTGTTAAATGATGGTCAAGTATTTCAACAACTAGAGTGTTAGACTTGTGTGCACACATGGATACAGTGCCACTGGCCTCTTTATATACTTACACACACCTAAATTAACTTATGGAAAACATTACACTTAGGAAAGAAAAGCATCATTCTCTGTTAAGAGTCAAAGTCAGATACCATGCAATGCTTTAAAAAAAAAAAAGGAGGGGGAATAATTATTCAGAGTGCACTCTTGAGCATAAAACAAATCCAAATAGTAAGTAAATATCATCTGGTAATATACAAGTCAATTATGAACCCTTTCACAAACAACAGAGGGCTGAAGTGCAATATTAAAATGTTATGAGAAATGCAATATTAGGCCACAAAGGACTCGTAAAAGAATCCTATTTAAGTAGAGGAGCCAATCACTCCTGCTGTGGCTCAGCCTCCCTATGAGGCCGCTGTGCCCATTACAGCTGTGGGCTGATGACTTGGGTGGTGGCTACCTGTCTTGGAGGCGTTTGATGATGCCCTCTGCCTGGTAGTTGGCAGGGCGAGGTAGAGACGCTGCAGAGGAAGGAATCAAAGACTCTGTGCCCCACAATCTCTGATCTTGTCCGCTCATTATCGCAGCATTCTCGGTTGACGAACTGTACTGAAGGCTGATTGTATCGCAAACTTCTTGGCTTATCTCCCCATCAACACCAGTTGCCTAAAGAAAAGTTAGTCGTCAGTTAGTTACTCATATTAAAAATGCTTATCAAAGTGACAAAAACAACAAATTAAAAATTTAAGCATTTCACATACTTGTACAAAAGCTACTTTTCATGCCAAAAACCTCGTAATGGATAACGTACCTTTGCGTTAGCACCAGCTTTCTGCAGTTGCTGTTTCTCCCATTCACGCTCGTGGTCACTATCCTCACTTCCGTCACCAGCTGGAAATTAGACTCAAGTCATTAAAATTGTTCATCCAATCACCATTAAAAAAAAACTGGAAAAACTTGTACATCCAACTCCCATTTAAATTAGAGACCACTGGACACCCAAATTACCATGGGAGTATTTTAACAGAACCTTGACACCTGTGACTACAAACATACCATTAGTGCTAAGCACTTACAGATTTTTGTTTTTAGTTAGGAGTAAAAATTGTGGCAAAACAAACTTAAAATATATAAAGCAACCCCACTGGGACAGAAAGGAGACTGCAAGAAACCCTTAGTACTGCTTACAGTGTGCCATGCAAGGTCCACAGTTGACAATATGGCCCCGTATGAAGCTCTGATAGAACTAACACTACAAGACAATAAGTACTCATACATTTCTTTATATGCAGTTATTACTGTATTTTAAAAAGTATGGAGTACTACAATACACTGTAAAACTACAAACTCAATGATACGCCTTCTGTAAAATTCTCTATCTGTCTTAACTCTGCCTCTTACACACAGGAAATTATTTAGCCATTCAGCACAGGGCATTCAACCACAAACACTGAGGGAATTCAACTGATCTTCAGCACTATGCCATAGATGATCCAACAATGATTATCATGTAGAGAGTTGTCTAATGCCATTGTTCATACAACATGGGATTAAACAAAAAAGTTACCATACCAGCATAAGTCAAAAGTTCTACATATTTTCATTATCATTATACTGTATTAAAGTTTACTGAGACTACTGAATCAAAATTCTACTCTTAATACCATAGGGTTCATTTGAGGATTTGTTTTTAAGTCAAAAGTGAAATATTAGAGAAACCCTGTTGTAGAAGGTGGAGAGCTAGAAAATAAGGGACCATAAGGATGAAAAGAAAGTAACATCTACGACTAAACAAGATCCTAATACAGATGACTAAAACATCTTTAAACACCATCCACATGCTGTATATACACCATGGTACAATTAGCAACTCCATGAGAAAAGCAGCCCTTACCTTGTGCTGCATCAAAGGCCTCTCTTCTCTGCTCTCGATCTCTTGCTTGATGATTCATGGAGAAGTCCATTCGCGATGTTCCTTCTTCATCATCACTACGGTCATTGTCATCCTCCCGCACCAAGCGCCCTTTTGATTCTTCAAACCTGCGGGTAAGTCCGAGTCACCGTTACACCTCCATTAATAATAAAAATAAAACGAAAAAGTTCTCTCTGCATAAAAAAATTTTAATTAGTATTTTCATCCATCGATATCATTAAGCTTAAAACATAACTCCCATATAGCTGGCTCATACGATTAAATATATAAAAAACATTGTAAAGTGACACCACAAAGGCAAACAGTTCAGAGATTTCTTAATATTATTCACTTCTGAAAGGAAGGGTACAACATCTGGCATACTGAATACAGTATGGTTTGTACTGCATTACCAACACTGTGCATTAACAGTGCTCTACAAAATGTGCCAACACAAATCCCAGAGATGTGTGTGCATAACTTTTTCAAATATCATTCAAAATAACTTCTGACAAGAAATTTTTTGTAAATACAGTGTTCTTTACCAGAACATTAAGTTTAATCATCCAGCTGAACACAGGAATGCTCTGAACAGCAATAAACTGCCAAGAATAAAAACTATCAATTTACTTTAGAAAAGTTTGCCTGCAAAGGAAAATAGATGCATTAATACGTTTTTCATATTATAGGTAAATATCCACTGTATGGGGGAAATCATTCCTATGCTAAGTTGAAGAGTTGTTCATAACTGATGGGAAAATGTTTCTGGTACTGGTTTTTGTTGAGGAACTGTCTTGCAAAAATATTTCATTATGTGTTTCTTCGAAACATTTTAAGTAAATTCATACATGTTGCAGGGTACTTTAGAACTTAATTATTGAGGTACTGGCTGTAGATTATCATAACCTCAAATGGCACTTGCAATAATTGGTGACTTCTGCGTAGGGAAGGGAACCTAGACTGTACAAATAATAGGGGCCAACTGTAAACGAAACCATAAACTAAGCAAGTAGTAGATTGCCATTAAATTCAACCTTAAATCGGGAAAAATGCCTTACAAAGATAATGACCTATTAAGGCCACCTAAATGAAAAGCATTACTAAGAAAATATAAAATGAAAAACATCATAAACTACTTCTCCAATTAGTAAAAGATAATTAAGTTCATCCTGCAGAGGGACTAACCTTATGGTGTCTTCCAGAGGAATATTATCGCCTCTTTCTCTGGCTTGCTGCCTTTGTTTCCTGATGGCATGAATCATATTTGCATCTGGGATCTGACCACCTGCGAAAAATTACACTCTGAAAACACTGGTGTGTCTCTGTTTCACTAGATACCGATTGGGCAGGAGCTTATATCTGAACAACTATAAAGTTAGTAGTGATGCGCTTGGTGTAAAGTGTCAAAGCTTGCTGAACTGACAAAATGCAATGGTAAATTGAAGGAAATTCTTTTTATTCATATATATATTATTAGCAATTAATCAATGCAACAAAAGTATACCATTGCAATGATAAAATGGACTTTTGATTTTAAAACTTAGGCTTTAAAATTGGTACAAATCTGCTATCATCAGATACCAAATACCAATCACAGACTAGTAAAGTATGGTTTCAATTTTAAAGGAAACCATGACAAAATTATCTCAATATACCTTCACCTAAATGTTACTATTTATGTCTAAGATATGATGACTGAAATACCCTAAAAATAATATGTTTTATTACGCTGCTAAAATCTCTACACTCCATGATTTCAATTTTAATGAAAACTATGGCAAAGTTTTCTAATGATACCTTTATTTGAGAAGTTAATCTTTGATGTATAAGAATACCATGAGAGAAAGTAATTAAGTATAGTTCTGAACTTTACTGTGACACCACAATCTTTTAACAAATACCGTATTTCCCAGTGTCGAAGATGTTACCCCTTTCCTAAAATGAGTCTCGGAAATTTACCGTATATCCTAAGAAGTCAGAGGTTACATTTTTCGTCACCGTATCATAACCCTCAAGGAAGATTATATTGTTAGACAGTAATCAGAATTCCTGTAAATGACCTCTAAACATAGTGTACAAATTATCCTTAGGTAAAATAGTAAATAAACGAGTCTCATAAAAAACAAAAAGTATACATAGTCACAAAGACTCCTTCCCATATCGGCAGATTACAGTAGACGAGTTAATGGATGAGTAGTAACTTAACTGTTGTATGTCAATGTTGCCAATATTTTTTATCTTCTCAAAAATCCCTGAACTTAGGGAATATTATTACCAGACAAAAGCAAAACCTGCATTGAGTTGAAGAGTTTACCAGTAAATCGTACTATAGCAAGAATATTATAATATCAAAGAGGAAATTTTATAATATGATGCGTTTTTATGACAGTTTCCTAAAAATTCACTCTTGAATTTTTATATTTAGTAACAATATGCAAAATATATTCAGGTAATGAAGATTGTTTTTTGTTATTTGTAGTAAGCTATCTGTATAATGAATATTTTAATCTCTATTCTATTTTTATTCCATTCTATTTGAGATGATATGTTCTCACAATGTTTCATTAATATGCAACTGTGTAATAAAATGTCATTCTGTATTTTAAATATGTCCTTATCGAGTGTTTAGTTTCCTTTAAATATTCAGAAAACTGCTGCTTCAGTCTACATTAATCAAAGTCTTAATAGTACTGCACCAGCTGCAGCCCCTTCCATTTGCCATACTGAGACACTGTTTGTCAAGAAAATTTCTGATGTAACAACTTGGTAGCTTGTATCATATGCATTACTTGGTAATCTGTTCTAATCTTTCAGTCTGCTGTTATGGCAATCTTCAGGAAAGCTATTTACTATCCAAATAAATGAACCTGAAAACACATACCCTAATCCAAGATACTTCAATACAATGAGACAATTGAATGTAAGCAGTGTGCCAAACAAAACAAAGCCCTCAACTTGTGTGTTGCCGCTTTACTTTTATGTTTATTTTTTATTTTCAAAATTCAGCTGGTCAAGACAAGTGCTTTTTCAAGGTCATAGCATCTCCGACACAGGGAAATAATGCAAGTTGACTGGAAAGCTATAAAACAAAATAATAAAGCTCTAAACTAAATAGGAGCTGGATCTTTTTAAAAATCTGATACTTCTACCTATTTGTTATGGAAAAGAAGGATCCTAACCAAAAAATATGTCATTTTTTAAACCTTAATGAACTCCTCCATACACAACCCATTACTACAATTAGCCTCCATACATAGTCAGTAAATTGTGAAGATGCTTCAATCTCCCTGAAATGAAGAAAGAAGACAACAGTCACCACAGAATGGGCATATGTGGATCCTTAGGTCTCTGATAGCAGTCAGTCAGTAGTCATGCTGTCTGATCCATGAGCTACCAGAAAAAGCAAGGTCAGGAGAGGGGAACTCGCACTAAAAGTAACAGGAAGGGATAAAGATTGATTACTGGTAATTATTCTTCCATTCTGCTTTGAAAAGGAATTCAGCAAGTCACTTAGTCACAAAAACAAATGAGATAACTAGAACCAAATAGAAAGTAAGTTCCAGAACATAGAGGACATGATGACAATTGTAAGGTACCACCAGATCATTTCCATGCCACTGCAAACACATGAATACTGACTGTGACTGTTGGGGACCTAAGGATCTGCTCACATGCAATGGTGACTGTCACTATCTTTATGAGTAATCATGGCTTTGGTACAAATATTGCAACCACTTATGTGGGATAGTTACAATCAATGGGTTTTTGTGAGACTTAGTCACATATCAAAGTGAAAAGAAAATACCTTTACAGCAACTCACTACGACTATGTTATATGAAAGAAAAGATTTTCAAAGGCAACTGAATGTTCCATTAAAAACTATTCATGATCCCATTATCTAGTAAATAGTGGTCCCATTAGCACTGCAACTGTAATCTCCAAGCCAAGTTAACAGTAAAACGCATGAAAAATCAAAATATTTCTAACAATGCAAAGTAATGATATGCCAGTGCTTTAAATGATATACCAGAATTCGAAACATAATATTTTACAATGTTTTGTTGATAATTCAAAGATATTCCTCCCTCATGTATCGAAGACAAAGAAGAGACTTATGGATAGCAATGAAGGAAATCTTTAACTGGAATCACTTCCAAACTAAATTATGCTACATCATGTTCTACTGCATCATTACTTCCAGTTCCAAAACTGTTGAGGCAGTTAATACTAACTACGGTAATACATAAAAAATATACCATGTCCTGACACAGTACAATATTCTCAACCTGAATTTTTAATGCTTCAAGATACTAGCAGATACGTTGAGTGGAGGAAGTCGTGGACTTTGAAATGGCCCTGTTTCATACCTTTTGGTGAAATTAGATCAATATACAGGGATTAGAGTTCTTTTCTTGTAATTACTCACGAAAATCATACCTTTTCTTCACTTGAGAATATATGAGGAGCTATTAAGTACCTTACTCTAGTACTATTCTTCCTAAGAGAGTATGGGAAATAATACAATGGTATGACTACCATTAGCACATTTACAAATGCACAAGGTCAGACATAGGATAGGCAGTGGCACCTGAAAAATATACCAACAAAAATAGAGACAATAAATGCATAAAGAATTAAACATATCTTTTCATACTGCTCAAATACAATACCAAGAAAATGGTACCAAGGAATGCCCTCGATAGTATGCTCCATATTTCCAAGTACTCAACGAGAATGAGCACACTTGCTGTAGCAACAGTGAGCTTTATTTCCAAGATCTTAACTGGATGGAAAATGTTTTCCAGTTAAGACACTAAAATTCCCAAACCTGTCAAATGAAAACTCTGTACCAACAGAAAAAAGTGCAAGTCATGCATATTACTTTGTAAAATTTTCTTCCATGGGTCAAGAGACTGGGAGGTCCTTGACTTCACAGATCGAAACTTGTGTCTTCCTGGAAGTTCCGGATCATCCTCATCTGAGTCACCTGGCTTGGCAGCAATGGCCTCTGCCTCCCTGCCATTAACAATTCTGATACCCAATTCATCCTGTAATGACAGAATAAAAGGGATGAAATACATATAATGACAGAATAAAAGGGATGAAACACATACAGAACATGTTCAAAAGTAGATTACACAGCAAAGAATAACCTCTAATGTTTGGGAAATGAGTCCTGCAAATGTAAGGCTCACATGGTAATATTACCTTTTCTATCTAGGTAACAGAAGAAAGTATAATAAAAAAAAAAAAAGAGGCTTTTTATAACAATCTCCAAGTGTTCATTATATAATTGGACCTGTGTTAAAACAAAGCCACACAATAGCTTAAAGACATCATTTTAAAAATATGCAATGTATTCCAGCAAATGAACCACTTTTGAAAAATAATACTATAAATGCAAAACACCAAAACTCATGTTGAAAGCTTGGGATGAGCAAGTTCAGTTTAAAATAAGTTTACATATTCTGCCTGTACTAACATGCCAACACCTCAAGTGAATTTTTGTACGGTTAACAAACTACTGGGACTAATATACATGACACTCTTGAGCTTGAAAATTCTACGTATATTAAAACTTGTATATTGGAAACACAAGGCTGTAGTGGAATCTTATCAGCAAATGCAATTACAATATATGAGAACACAGTACAGTACTTAAAATTTTTATCTCAAACCTGAGGTTTGGGAATGAATACATTAAATCTAATGGAATGATTTTTATATCCACAAGAACATTTTTATCGTAAAAACCCAACAGTACATTTCTACAAAATTTATCTTCTCATGGTTTTCATAGTTAGTCAATTTCATCTTAATAAAACTACTTCAACACTATCCTCCTCGATTATTCACACTATTTAATTCGTAAAATGCCTTGTTACTTATAATTCTGCATAAAAGCTATGGGATCCAACTATGAGCTTCTAACACTAATGACAAGTTTCTTCTGTACACACAACAGCTCAACGGTCACCCGTAAAACAAAATAATATACGCATATTGCTGCCATGCATGAAAAACAAGATCCCATTTCCTCAACACTCCAAAGAACAGCAGGTGGAATACCCAACATTTCTATTCTAATGATTCATCGCCTCTCACCTGTCTTCCTGAAAAAGAAATCTGGATTAAGTTGCCCTACCAATTCAGACATAGTTGGTCCTCCATTCTTGTCTTTTTCACGCAATTTCTCTTTCCCTTCCGCTAGCCTCTGCTTTTCCCTCTCCTCCCGCTTCTTCTCCTTTCTCTCTTTTTTCATTTCCTTCCGGAGCTTGTAGCTGAGGCTGGATTTCTTCTCTTGGAAAATGATGCCATCGTCAGCTGAAAAGTAAAATTTCTTGATGAATTTCTACACTGAGTTTCTAAGATTTTCAAATGTCTGACTGTTAACTCACTCATGTTAACTCTTCGCTTACTGTGAATCAAGACATATTTCTGTAAATATGACAAATTTTTAAAAGTGCTTTGTATGTTTCCTAACATATACAAACCTGAGGTCTTTACATATGGGATTAACTTCCAGCTCGCTCAAAGTTAATCCCATATGTAAAGACTGGGGTCTGTATTTGTGTAGGAACAATTCAGATTCAAAGCATATAGGTCAGTTTTATTTATGCCATTATTTCTGAAGGAAGTTGACAGTGAAACCAGAAAAAACTCAATGAGAATATACTTGAACAAACTCTAGCAGAATAGGCCTGCCAGCTTTGCACAAGCAGGGAGTTAACAAGTCCACAGGGAGACTGAGTGCTCTCACTTTTTCAAGATCAATTGGTATTCTGTGAGTTTGAAAATTACGGCAAGAAGATCAGAGTATGAGTACAGTACAGGCTGCTTTGTAGGTTGACATCTCTTTAGATATACAATAACCACAATCGAAAACTGTGGCCTTGACCAGGATGAGCACCAGAAATCACAAGATAACAGATAGGGTTAATGCATTGTGTTTTGCCTCCTCGGCTTCAAGTCTCTGTGTCTGGCAGATAACCTTGGTTATAAACCAATAACAATGGCAGGATCATGGACCTTAACCAACTAGGAACTGTGTGCTACAAGGAACTGGCATATTGGCATTAGCTAACAAATCCTTAAAGGATTTCTGCCACAGTGATGGTTAAGAAGAACTTGGAAACAGCCTCCAATCATGCCAATATCGGGGTGCTAAGTCTTTCAGAGTACAAATACAAAGGGTACACTAAAAATATGAAGTTAGTGTATAAAATCTGAATCAAACTGGTGAGACAGTACTTAGAGAAAATTAATTCAGGGAGATATGGACTGGATATTACCTATTTGTGAAAAGGGAGATTGGAAGGGGCCAATGTGTACACAAAATTAGGAAGAGCTGATGCAATTGGTAGATGAGTAGGGATGACTTTAACACCAAAATGCAAACATACATAAGTGAAAAGAAAGAGAAAAATATCTGACAAAAGGAGGGATGGATTATTAACAAAATCTGAATACGAAGAAAGAGACATGTACTTGTGAATGAATTCATGGATTTTGAGGTGGAACCAACAGAAATTCAGGATGGAAAACAATGACGGGGAGGAATCCCTTGTGCCAAGAAAGGACCCACTGACCTGAGTTAGGTTAGGTCACAATCCTATCATTTAATTTAATTTAGATTGCCCTATATTAAGTTAAGTGGAAGATCTAGGGAAGGCCAAGCCCCCAGCCAGTTAAGGACCCAGGGCCCTAGGTTGTTAAGTTAAATAAATCCTTGTACAGTCACCCCCTATTTACAAACATCCAAGGATACCAGACAGGGTTGAGCTTATTCTGAGAGTTAAAATTGTTTGAAGAGCTCCCTTTGCCACTCAGAGAGTTCAAATTTTGCTTGAGCCTATTCTGAGAGAGAGTAGAGTACTCTTGTACCATGTGACTCTCCAAAACCTACCTATTGGCCTTAGTGTGATTGTTAACTAACAGATATCCATTTGCAAATCAAATAATACAGTTGTACTGAGAATGATGATAATTTTAATAAAACTTGCTTTACTACATGCAATTAAATTTCATGCATTATTGTTATATTATTATCATATAATTTAAGAACATAGCGATCATGCCCAATTTGCATTCTGGTAGTCTTTACGTTCCTAAAATCATCAGTTGACTGTGTTTTACTGACATCATCACTGCCATTCATTGCTAAATTAAATGTATTTCAGAAATACATTTTTTCATATATCAACAAAGCTGAGTTTAAAAAAGACAACTTACTTTATTTATAAATACAGTAAATTAAAGGAAGTAAATGTGATGATTTCATCAGTTTCAGATACAGGCAGTCCTTGCTTATCGGCTGTGTCAGTTAACGGCGTTCTGGTTTTATGGTGCTTGGCTATCGTTAACCAGATTTCAGCGACAGTAAGCGGTTTATTGGCGCTGAAAAGCGGTTCACAGTGTCGATAAGCGGTTTATTGGCGCTTATGACATTGTAAACGCCATTTATTACCATAATTATCAGCGATTTTCGGTTAGCGGCACTCGGCCAGGAACAGACCCCTGTATTGCATTTGCCTGTTCCAAAACATTTTGTGGCTTGCACATTATTCATTTCTTCAGCCACAGCTACAACCTTAAAGTTAGTGGCATACATTCTAAACACTTTCTTCTCTATTGTGTGAGGGATGAAAATTAACAAGTTTTTAACAAGTTGACAACTATAATGGAAAGCTTAACAAATGTAAGTTATTTACAGTAAGTAACATAGACAAAGAGCTGTTTCTCAATTTGGTTATTCATGTCAGTGCTTACTGTTGTTTATGACCAACAGTAAGTGGTTGTTAAATATACAAAACAATAATGAATTCTTAGACAAACTACAAGTTTTTTAAGCCTGTCTGAATGTCTGAAAATTTATATTTAACCTAACTATTTATTAGTTAAAAGCTAAATTAGATATAATATGCATTATCAATGGCATCTGCCAAAACTGGGACAGACATGGAAAGCCTATCCTAATCTAATTTACGAAAAAAGAAACTTGCACATTAAGCATAGCCCCGTATAATCTACTGAAAATGTATCTCACACTATAAATGATATATATGAATTTATATGATAAAATCAAATAAGATCGCAGGGGACACAAGATCACATTTTAGAATTAAAAATATAATTACCTTATGTTTCAATATGTGCATTGAATATTTCTGACAATGCATCTTTCGCCGTAAAGTTTTACTGTAATATCAGCACCACTCCCATGAACGCCACGTTCAATACCAGCCCCAGTGGAATGAGTGGTAAGACAGAACACACACAAAATACAGTAAATATCTCGGTAACGGTAAATTTGCGGTAGATCTGAGAATGAGGTTCATATTGACAACGGCATCAAAACTGCAATGTCAAATACTAGTTTAAGGTACAACAATACCCGTAAGAGCTGTGACGCCCTCAGTAATTCTCGCTGCAGGTAGAATGCAGAGTGAGGGGTGAGGGGGTCACGAATTTCGGCCCGCCCCCGGCCACTTAGGGTAGGGCGTAATAGGGTTTGGTTAAGATTAGCCTGGCTAGGTCATATTCCATCTTTAGTGCCTCCAATAGAAATACCTACTAAGTTTACAGTAGCCCTGACCCCTTACTCTGGATATACCCACCCACCGCCTAATTTCCACTCGGGCGGCACACCAGCGTAACCTACCGATAGGTCCGACTGGGACAATGGGTAACCTAACCTACGATATGCTTTACTTTAGAGTCGAGCTACCTTTGCTTATAAAGCAGTCTGTGCCTATACATTTAAAGAAATGGCTCCTATATACCCCGAAGCAACACCAGACGAGGGAAACCGGCCTCGTTTTGGCCAACACGGAACGCGAAATCACCTTCCAGCTCGTCCTCGAAGCTCAGAACAGACTGCTTCTTGGGGACGGGCGCAGCCTTGTCCTTCTTCTTCTTCTCCTTCTTGGGCGCCGCCGGCAGCGATATGTTGGAGTCCTCATTGCTGGCGTTGGTGAGGGCGTCGCTGTCGCCGCCGCCGTCGTCGTCGCTCAGCCGCCTCAGACGTATGTTATGGTTTTTCCTCTTCTTGAACAGGTTCTTCTCCATCTTTCTCGTCGGTGTACACAAACATCTGCTGCTGGGGCGATGTTGACGTAGGGGCGCGTTACGGTAACACGCTCATACTAATGCATTATTTTTGGTCATCTGGTCCTTTTATGGCTTTTAATTTCCATAATTAAAACAAAAACTTGATCATTTAATTATTTATTAATAATTATCATAAATAATTGAGATCTGAACCAGTAATTTCCTCTGGATGCAAATTCGGGCGTTATAGTACCACACTCCCTCGGTCGCGTTAATTTTGATGCTCTGTTCTTTTCATGGCTTCTTATGCCCATAATTTAAGCAGAGAGACTCACATTCTTGATGAATTATTAAAAAATGATACTTATTAGCTGCAAAATAAATTGACTGCTGCAGCGATGTTGGTAAATTGGTCCTTTACGGTACCACACTCCCTCGGGCCCGTTCATTTTGGTCCTCGGGTCTTTTCATGGCTTCTTATTTCCAGAGTTAGAGCAAAATGACTTAAATCTTTGCTCCATTATTAATATATGATTATAAATGACGGTATAATTAATCTAAAAGTCCTTTTTTACGTATTGTTTAATAAGTTGCATTTTGTGTCAACATTTTCTTGTTGTAACCACACAAGTAATCTTTTGTTCAAGATTAACCCAAGTCGTTAATGACTTTATTTCTCTTCAGTTAAAAAACGAACATCTCTGCCATAAAAATCTACACTAGTGATAATTCCTGTTTCCGTCGCTTCGAAATGAAAATGGCTAAACGGAGATTTCTCGACAACGATTACGTAAGACACCGAGATCTCCTTAGTAACTGTGTTCTCAGTGACTGTTGCAACATTGCAAATGGGCTAAGGACAGATTAGACAACGAAGAATAACGATGTATCTGATATGTGAGATTTCGAATGACGCGTGTTAAATACCTCAGTCATTACGAAGGCAGAGGGTGTCTATGATTCATACGCCCGGTAAGTTCGATCGTGCGCCCGCAAAATACGTCTAGGCGCCTGAAGTATATTTCCATAATTTGTTCATGATGGATCAGTAATGAAAAAAAATTTAACGCGTAGTATCACACGACAAAGGGACGTTCATAAACACGTCTCATGAGAATAATGAAAAGAGGGTCTCTCTCTCTCTCTCTCTCTTCTCCTGTAGGGACTATTTTGTTTAGTTTTCTGCTGAGCTTAAGGGAAGAACATTTCCTTCTGTATTCGAATATAAAAAAATAGAACATTTTATTATCCTTGGTACAAACATCAGTATGCAGTATATTATTAGATTATTGACTATGGAAAATACAGAGATACATACATTGTCATTGTATGATTAATAATGACTAAAAAGGAAATAATAACATTATACGATTTGTTCAATATATTCTTATATATATATATATATATATATATATATATATATATATATATATATATATATATATATATATATATATATATTACTAAAAGGACCTCATTCAAACTGGATGGTATCTAATGAATGAGGTCCTTTTAGTAATTCTACTAATGCACAGAACAATTGTGTATGTGATGTTTATATATATATATAAAGTTATATATATATATATATATATATGTGTGTGTGTGTGTGTGTGTGTGTGTGTGTGTGTGTGTGTGTGTGTGTGTGTGCGTGTGTGTGTGTATACCTTCAACTGATGAATGTAGGTTAACCTCTATATATATATGTATATATATATATATATATATATATATATATATATATACATACATATTTTATGTATATAAAAAAGCTAATGTTGTGGAAGTTTTCTTTATAGAGGGTTAACCCACTAAACTTAGTGTTTGTGGGTCACTTGGATTAAAAATAACAACTTAATAAAAGATATAAGCCAAATTTCCTTATCCTCAGCTTAATTCTAAGTTACGGGATTAAATATTACACTTATAAACATTCCCTTACAGACAGCATACAGGTTTATATAATAAAACAGAGGCCATCGATTTTGTATGAACTAATAATTTGATAAGGTATTTTCGGGACGAAATGTACAACGATATTTTAATCTTTTTGACTTACCCAATATTTTAATCAAAATTTCATTCCTATGATACGGTTGATGTAACAAAAATAAATCCTTTTGATATAAATTAAACACTGGACCTACCTACATATAATAATAACTACAAATGTGAATAGCAAAACACGTACGAAATATGATAAATATACATATAAGATGGCCAAAAGACCTGAAATAGTCTCACCTATTAGTTTTGGTTTTGTCAGCCGTCCGTAATTTTACTTTAGTTTACCTTTTAAAATAAAACTATGAACGTTTTCTATAATTAAATGATAGATTTTAACCTAATAGAAAACTATAAAAGGTATTGTATGGGACACCACGTTTCTTCGAAATGGCCACATTTTTTGTGTTCTCAGAATGCTTGAGTGTTTGTTTGTTTGTGCCTGTGTTCACTCAAGGGAGAGAGAGAGAGAGAGAGAGAGAGAGAGAGAGAGAGAGAGAGAGAGAGAGAGAGAGAGAGAGAGAGAGAGAGAGAGAGAGAGAGAGAGAGAGAGAGAGAGAGAGAGAGAGAGAGAGAGAGAATTTTCTTTGATTTTATTCCTAGTGTGCATCTCATACACCCATACAGAAATGAAGGTTGTTCATGTTTATTATCACTACGTCTTAAAAACCATTCTTGGTGAGCAACTACCTCCCCCCTTCCCCCCTCCCCACCAACTCTTTCCAACACCTCCCCCAACTTCTGGCTATCCAGTCCTAACCTCCCCTTTCTCCAGTCACTTCTCTTTCCACCAATACCTAAATTATTTTAATTTCCTTATATTCTGTACCAATATGTAATGTAAGAAGCCTTTCTCCTAACATTTTTTTTCTTTCTCATGCAAAAACTCATGCATAATCTTCTTTGGAAACCAAGTATTCCCAACGATTAAGCATTTTACAAATCATAAATACAAACACATACATAAACAGATACATTAATGAGAAATTTCAGTACTTCATTTCCAAGCAAGCATCAAATGCAATTGTATATGATAATTATTTTCAGACTTAGTTTTCAATTGCTTTTGCAGACCAATGAAGCTGCAAAATATGCTCTGCAAAACATACAATATCACACCTGCAGTATCACGGTAAATTTCAGATTATTATATTTTATTTCTTCTCAAAGGCGTTTCTCCATTTTCTCTAGGTCCCAGACTTTATCGTTAAAATATGGAATAGTTTGCCCAGTGCAGTTTTGGAGTCTTCTGATCTCCAAACGTTTAAGCGAGGAGCGAATTCATTCCTGCTCTCAGCTGCTGCTGTTGACGTCTCCTGAATTTCAGGTGTATCGGTTTTATTTACTGTTCTCTCATATTTGTTTACTGATCACCTTTTCCTATAACTTCTCTCTCTCTCTCTCTCTCTCTCTCTCTCTCTCTCTCTCTCTCTCTCTCTCTCTCTCTCTCTCTCTCTGCAGACTATTTCCTTTGGAGCCTTCTTGTGTTTATAGTCTGTTGACTTTGTCCACAAGGGTTTTCAGCTGAAGACTCAAAGAAAGAGAGAAAAGAAAGTGAATGGGGAAGACTATTGCATCATATTGTAAAGCAACATCCATTCATATTTGCGTCACACTTCTTGTGTATTGCATTGGCAGATGAATTGTATACAACATGTAATTTTTCTTTCCTCCTCAAGGGCATTATTGCAAATATTTTCGTTTGTATTACCCAAGTTAATTTCTAGCAGTCAGAGTATTCCATTTCAGTTTTAATAGAAATCTTGAAAATTATATTCTTCGTTTTTTCTCTATTAACAAGGCAAGGAAATATGGTTATGTATGAATGCCCCTATGATGTCATTAATTGGAAAAGCTTCACGTCGGAAAATAGCATGACACTGGACGAAACCATTTTTATAGCCCGTAACTTACGATCGTTACCTAATTCGAAAGCATTATGAATTTTTTAACACACACTCTATATATACTTTCCTGAACGTCCTCTTTCTGGAGTCAGTGACTTCATGGATACGTTCTAAAATCCTTTTCTTAAGTCAGTGACTTCATGGATACTTTTCTAAACGTCCTTCTTCCTGGAGTCAGTGACTTCATGGATACTTTCCTAAACGTCCTCTTTCTGAAGTCAGTGACTTCATGGATACTTTCCTAAACGTCCTCTTTCTGAAGTCAGTGACTCGACCCTCAGTCCATTATTATAATTGCTGAGTACTCTCCTGAAGACAGCTGATCAGTAATTCATTATATTACAAGCATCAGTTATGCAACAGACACGTGATGCTCGTAACTAATAATAATAATAATAATAATAATAATAATAATAATAATAATAATAATAATAATAATAATAATAATAATAAAAACTAATAATCTAAACTCAACAAATGATATATATATAATATATATATATATATATATATATATATATATATATATATATATATATATATATATATATATATATATATAAAATAACTGGATAACTCTTATTTGATTTATTCCCAAATGGCTAGTAAATTACGTTTCGAAAGCAGGTGTGCGTACAACCTGTGAAAAGCGGAGTGTAATTGAAAATAACAGTTATTATAACATTAGAAACCACGCTCGCAAGCAATGTGATACCAACATCACGCATCTGTTGCATAACTAATGCTTGCAGTATAATGAATTGCTGATCAGATGCTGTCCTCAGGAGAGTCCTCAGCAGTTATAATGGACTGAGGGTCGAGTCACTGACTTCAGAAAGAGGACGTTTGGAAAAGTATCCGCGAAGCCACTGACTTCAGAAAGAGGACGTTTAGGAAAATATCCATCAAGTCACTGACTTCAGGAAGAGGACGTTTAGGAAAATATCCATGAAGTCACTGACTTCAGAAAGAGGACGTTTAGGAAAATATCCATCAAGTCACTGACTTCAGAAAGAGGACGTTTGGGATAGTATCCACGAAGTCACTGACTTCAGAAAGAGGATTTTTGGAAAAGTATCACTCACTGACTTCAGAAAGAGGACGTTTGGGAAAGTATCCGCGAAGTCACTGACTTCAGAAAGGGGACGTTTAGGAAAGTATCCACGAAATCACTGACTTCAGAAAGAGGACGTTTGGAAAAGTATCCACGAAGTCACTGACATCAGAAAGGGACGTTTGGAAAAGTATCCAAGAAGTCACTGACTTCAGAAAGAGGACGTCTGGAAAAGTATCCATCAAGAAACTAACTTCAGAGAGAGAGAGGACGTTTAGGAAAGTATCCACGAAATCACTGACTTCAGAAAGAGGACTTTTAGGAAAGTATCCACGAAGCCACTGACATCAGAAAGAGGACGTTTAGGAAACTGAAAGCTTATGGCTTGGAACGTACGAGGCAGGCGCATGCGCGAAGCGAAATTCGCCAGGTGATCAATGGATGGTATATAAGGGGTTTCGTGTGAACGACCTTGACAAGGAGATCAGCTTCATCGAATGGGTCGGGGGAAGATTTAGGGAGGGGGAGGAGGGGGAGCTGGGAGGGGGAGGGGAGGAAGGGGAGGGGGAGAGCCAGGTTTTCGTGGTTAGGGGTGGGCAAGGTATACGTAGGTAGGCAGGGAGGTCGGAGAGCCGGTGCCCCGTGGAGGGTGGTGAGGAGAGACGTAGGAGGGAGGGGGTGAGGAGACATGTAGGAGGGAGGGGGTGAGGAATGCCAGGCATTTCCTCAGTTCCTCACTTGCAGAAGATGCTGGAGGGCCACCGATGGAATGCTGGGTCACGCTATGCACTTAGATCCATGTATGAGGGAAAAAATAAAAAAAATAAAAAGATAGAAGAAAAAAAAAAAGCAGAAGAGGGAGAGAAAAATGGCGGTCCACAGATGAAAGGCGTTTGGATGAAGCTTCTTCTTCTTCTTCTTCTTCTTCTTCTTCTTATTATTATTATTATTATTATTATTATTATTGCGTATGGAAAATACGCCCCGCGTCAGTCAAGTGTTTTTCTCTCGCATCAGCAAACGTCTGAACTTTGAGCGAAATCGCGTAATGAGAGTCTGCAAACCTCCGTCAGGGCTCGATAATTTATTCGACACCCTCTCCAAAAGGTCAAGTATTTTTCGTGAAAATATAAAACACGCAAGAATTTATGCGGAAGCTGATAACAGATGGACAAAAAAAAAAAACTGAAAACATAAACTATTTTGCAGAGGTAATAAGTTGCAATTCTATCGTGCAATATTATGTTCAAGTTCCCATCTAACAGAATAAAGATTGAATATGGGTGTATAGAAGTCACAAATTCCTAATAAATGAATTTTCTAAGTACAGCTTAAAAATAATGCATTATAGATGTATGTGCTTTTCGGTAATTTTTCCAGTGAAGGAAAATTTAATATCAACAGGCAAATAATTAAAAATCCTGAATGTTTTAGGAACACGAGAAGATTGTGTGCATGTATATATGTATGTATGTATGTATATATATTATATATATATATATATATATATATATATATATAGTAACATGAAATTAATATTTCACGAGCAAATAACTGGCATTCGAAAATTCTCAAAATTAGGAGAATACGCTTCATACTATGACTACTGGTATATGCATTCTTCACTGCCTGTTAAGTTTGCGGTCCGGTGGAATAACTCCTTTTATACATATTTCACTGAACACTGAAGATATTTGCGTATTTTATTATATAGTAGCCTGTAATTCTATCCTTCCTTTGTGATCACTTAAGGATCGTATGAGTGAGAAATCTTAGATAAGCCACGGATCCCACACAGCTATACTAGGCCTGTTAGATAAGCTTATTTATTTATTTACAGCTGTTATTTAGGCCTGTTAGATTATTTTCCACGGGATCCTAAATGGAAAGTTGCTAAGCCTTAGCACCTTTCAGAGAATTATTTATCTATTTATTTATTTATTTATATACTTATTTATTTATTTATTTATTTATCAATCTATCAATTTATATATTATTTTCAGCGGGAAGACTTGCAAATGGAAAGTGAAAAGTTTAGCATTAATTTCAGAGACAGTACAGAATACCTTGCTTATTTATTTATCTAATTAATTATTTATTTATTTATCAATTTATCAATTTATAAATGATTTTTAGTGGGAAGACTCGCAAATGGAAAGTGAAAAGTTTAGCATTAATTTCAGATACAGCGCAGAACTTCTGCTTAAAATAAATTTCAAATTTCTTAGGTCATTTAAAAATCCTTTGTCTAACGATACTTCGAGATGTCAGATTGGACGAATTATCACCGAATCTCCCAATGTTTATTCAACGTTCTTAATACTGAGCTTAATGACATTCGCGTCTTATTATGAGAATATTTTGCATTAACCAATGAAGTGGTATCGAAGAAAGGAACTCGAAAAACCACAGGAATTCAGGTGATTTCAGTTTCGAAGAAGCTCATTTTTTTGGATGAAGCATTCGTGGTTTCTTTGATGAATACTGAGTATTCAGCTCAACTAGAAATTATACGTTTTATTATAATTATTGGACCTACTAATAAAGGGGATGACATTAGATTAAGTATGGCTGTTATTTAACTTTTAGGCTTTCGGCAGTTGAAACTGTTCATTTTTAGAATAATAATAATAATAATAATAATAATAATAATAATAATAATAATAATAATAATAATAATAATAATGAAACAAATCCACAGTTATGTATGGGTATAAATATACTTGAAAATAAATCTCTCTGTAGAGATTTATTTTTAAATATATTTGTACCCATACATAACTATGGATTTGTCTCTGCATTTCAACACTCAAGCTACAGCTAGTGTTTTTAATAATAATAATAATAATAATAATAATAATAATAATAATAATAATAATAATAATAATAATAATAATAATAATAATAATCATTTCTTGAGGCGTATATGACGTTCCTCATCCTGTTATGTGGAATAGTGAAAATGGTACTCGAAGCGATTAGTTTTTCGTAGTAATTCGTTGGCCAGCTGTTTTTAAAAACGAATACAAACTCATTCTTAAAATAAACAAGTAAAAAATGCGCCGAAGTTTCTTCGGCGCAATCGAGTTTTCTGTACAGCCGCTACAGCGTATGCAGTAATCAAGGCCACCGAAAATAGATCTATTTTTCGGTGGTCTCGGTATAATGATGTATGAGCCTCGGCCCATGAAACTCTCAGCCGGCCGTGGTGGCCTGTGTGTTACGTTGCCAGAAGCACGATTTGGCTAACTTTAACCTCAAATCAAATAAAAACTACTGAGGCTAGAGGGCTGCAATTTGGACGTTTGATGATTGGAGGGTGGATGATCAACATACCAATTTGCAGCCCTCTAGCCTCAGTAGTCTTTAAGATCTGAGGGCGGACAGAAAAAGTGCGGACGGACAGACAAAGCCGGCACAATGATTTTCTTCTACAGAAAACTAAAAAGGACGGATCCATTTCTATAATTAAACTGATAATCAGGAAAAGAAGTTTTGTCCTTCCAAGGTAAATTTCACTGACGGCAGCGGATTCATTATTATTATTATTATTATTATTATTATTATTATTATTATCATTCAGAAGATGAACCCCATTCGTATGGAACAAGCCCCCCACAGGGGCCATTGAATTAAAATTCAAGCTTCTAAAGATTATTATGGTGTTCATTAGGGAGAAGTAAGAGGAGATCCGACTTATTAAAAAAAAATGATTAAATTAATAAATAGATAAAATAGATAAAAATGTATTAAAATGCAAGGAGGATAGTACTAGGGGTAGTAACGCATTTAGTGCACAATTAAAACATTTCATATAAGAGAACACTTTCTAGATGTAAAGAATTTGCTTTCTGACAAATTCATCCGAGATTCAGAGCAGAAGACACAAAGTCACGCACGCAGTTGCTCTTTTGTCTTTGTTTATTTGGTTTTTGGTTTCGTTTTTGTGTCTAATTTTTTTTTTGCTTTCTAATATTTGATTTCTAAGGCTGTCTTCACTCCATCGAAATACTTTCACAACTTATCCAGAGATACGGCAAACTAATTTAGAAGCAATTTGCAGGCAATCAGAATACACAAACGCTCTTTTAAAAAACAACAAAGTAAAATTTAAATTTTTTCGTGAGGGGAAAAATTTAAACGCATTCGCAACTCTTGAAACAAACGGGGGATGCTTAACATTCACACTCCTCCTCCTGACTTGTGAAATGTGGCTTATTATTTCTGAGACATCTGGATAAAGGCATTTTCCAGTGGCTGGTCCCAGGCTAGTCTGTTCTTGAAAAAGTCTAGCTTTAGTTGACTATGCGTGTAACGCACAAAAAAAATATGTAGATACGCATTGGGTTTGATAAAGTAGGTCTCTGTATACAACTGAATGCAACTCCTCAGTTCCAGAGGTTCTTTATTCCTCACACCTTTGGACTGTGGAACAGTCTCCCTGAGGGTGTAGTGCGATTGGAACTTCAAAAGTTCGGGCGAGATGCAGTGCATTCTGCCCTAATACTATTTTCCTTCCATTTTGATACATTTTTATCTATTTATTAATTGATTAATTTATTTTTTCTTCTTTAATAAGGGATATCTCATCTTTCTGTATATCCCTTTAAATCCTTTTACTTCTTCCTAATGAACACTATAATATTCTTTGGAAGCTTGAATTTCAAGTCAGTGGCCCCTTTGGTGGGCTTGTTCCATATGAATAGGGTTCATCTTCTGAATAATAATAATAATAATAATAATAATAATAATAATAATAATAATAATAATAATAATAATAATAATAATAATAATAATAAAAAAACAGAACTTTAAGCGATTTTCTGGAATTGATTTACTTTTGTTGTTGATGTTTCCAGATAAACTGGCCTTATGTCAGCGCAGGCTATTTGTTGCTTTTGGTGTAGCTTGAAAGCCCAAGGTAGAACAGACTTAGCGTTTACGAGCGCTTCTGAGCCTTCAAGAAACTGAACCTCCAAGAAAGTGAACCTTCAAGAAACTGAACCTCCAAGGAACTGAACCTCCAAGAAACTGAACCTCAAAGAAACTGACCCCCCAAGAAACTGAACCTTCCAGAAACTGAACTTCCAAGAAACTGAATCACCAAGAAACTGAACCTTCAAGAAACTAAACCTTCAAGAAACTGAACCTTCAAGAAACTTTCAATTTCAGGCGCTTCTAAACCTTTCAAAATCTTTGACGTTTGTTCAAAGGAAATACAGGCATTGAATGATAGAAGCCAAAGGCTTTAATTTGAGCCACCTTGTGCAAATAAAAGACCCAGTGATTAAGAAAAAAAAAATAAAAAGAGAACAAGTTCATATTCACGAGAGTTTTTGATGGTTAAGATAATAGTTGCTGAAGTTCGCAGCAATTTAGTTTTTCTTTTTTCGAATTAAAATTTTGAAATACATGTTTCACTGTCATAATCATCATCATTATAAACCCCAACGCCGCGCGACGCGAAGGACCTCTGTTAAATTCAGCCACTAAAAACTAAACTTTTGCAGTAATATGTTTGTGAAAGGGATATGCACTGAATGATTATTTGCCTTAAAAACGGACTATTTTTTTCTACATCGTAGGATGCATAGCGACTCGAGATTCTACGGCACCCGGTGTAATAAATACTAAACTAAGTGTATTTTCATACTGAATAGTTTATATCGACCTTGAATTTACCTTCTAGTAATACTTTCAATGCATCGCTACAACTCAGAGTAATAGAACAAAATACAATATGGAGTTTAGGCCAAAGGCCAAGCGATGGGACCTGCGAGGTCATTCAGCGCTGAAACTGAAATTTATAGTAAAAAGGTCTGAAACGTGTAACAGGAAGAAAACCTCGCAGTTGCACCATGAAATAATCGTTAGGAGAGGGTTGAGGAAAGTAAGACGGAAGAAAGAGAATATGAACGGAGGTACAGTAAAAGGAATGAAAGGGGTTGTAGCAGCTAGGGGCCTGAGGAAGGGACGCTGCAAAGAACCTTAAGTAATGCCTACAGTGCACCGCATGAGGTGTACTGAAGGCACTCCACCCTACAGAGAACTTACAGTAATCTCTTTTCCAATGGAATCAGTTACATTCGCCTGACACATTTGAAATTTCTGAAGTCTTGGTATGACTCAGTCTTATTCTTATGTTCCAGACTTTAAATGGTTATCTAAAAAGCTCAACAACAGTACCAGAAATAGTCTTAATACCTACCAGGGTTATTCTTAAGAGTTTTCAATGTATTTGATATTTATCCCTCCACATATTTCTTATTATCTTCTGTAACTTCTTTCAAATGAACACCACATTCTTTGGAAGCTTGAATTTCATGACATTGACCCCTGTAGGCTTGTTCTTTATGAATAGGGGTTTATCTGTTGAATAATAATAATAATAATAATAATAATAATAATAATAATAATAATAATAATAATTCCTTTCTTTCACTTCAAAGTTACCGTGGGTATTATTTCATACTGTAGGAATTTACATTATATTAAAAAAAATTTGATCTTGGACTAAATGCACTTATCAACAATATATATATATATATATATATATATATATATATATATATATATATATATTATATATATCAAACTAACACAATTTGATTTGACGCTGAATAAAACTGTACAATTTAACGGTACAGAAATAATTTCATATAAGTACTTGAGGAATTTTTTGGGTACATGGGTGATTTAAATTTTTTTCTTTTTTTTTTTTTTTTTAGGTAGGCGAGGCTCTCATCTCCTCCCATCGATGCTGTGGGTCCTGTGGGCAGCTGCTGCCCGGGCATCAGCAACAGCAGCTGGGTCAAGTAACCCCGGCGGTGGGCCATATTTACTAAGTTCGAGTTCTCTCTCTCTCGTCTTCCCTGGTCCGTCCCGACTTCGGGGGTCTTCTATCTACAGTGAATCCTGGAATTCTGGAAGAATATTCCTCGTCTCTTGGTGTTTCCAGCGCTGGATGAAAGACCTTTTTTCCCACTGGGTATTCGTCAACTGACCTTTAAAAAAAAAAAAAGCTCTCCCCAGACGCGAAAAGGTCGAAAAACGACGATTCAAAAAGCGTCGAGGCCTCCATTTTGAATAAAAATCTATGAGAGAAAGAATGCAATAATATGGATTCCTGATTATTCGCAGGGGACCCAGCGATTCTGGGCGTTGGGTTCGCCGTGCCCAAGGCCCAAAATGGCGTGGGTAGGCTCGAGAACTCGCTCTCCTCCGGTCCGTTTACTGAGAACATTCCTTCGCTATGAATGCCAAACCTTTTAAAGTTGGGTACAAAACCCGACAATGTTTCCCTTATACAGGTTCCGTTGGCGTGTTGGCGCTCCCTCGCAGGGAGCGAGTTTACCTCGGCGTTTAGGCCTAGGGCATTTCGGTTTCCTCACGGCGAAGCCTCGGAGTCTTTGGAAAAAGTTTGCAGATGAAACATGACATGACATTCTATATCGGGGTCCGAGGTTGCAGCAAAGAAAAAAGAAACAACGGCCCCGCTTCATGTAACCCAAACGAACTCGGCTTACTGTACCGAAGACAGGGAGTTTCTTTTATGTATTTTGAGCCTGTAGTGAGGGGATAACATATTGCCAGCGAGAAAAAACTGATGGCGAGGACGCAGCCAAGTGAATTTTTATTTGTTCGCAATATTGAAGTTGGTGGGTACGTCGAACTGGCGGGCGAAAGAAGGAGAGTAAATGCCGTAGACTTATACCCGTCTGCTATGTCGCCCACTTCTTCTTCTGCCTTGCTATGGGTGGAATTGAAGGAAAGAAAAACGAACTCCGTGGGTTTATCAGTGCGGAATGCGTCAAATATCTCTGATATTTTGGCAGACTATGAGATGTCAGTCAGTGATTCCATGAAGAGGGGCTAAAATGGCGTCTGGAAGGTATCAAGTTATGTTCGCTGCATTACGTAACTGAAAATATCGATCGCTTTCTTCATCCCTGGCGAGGACTGCAGTTGATTATCTTCATTTCTCACAAGGACTGCGATCGAATATCTTCATTTCCCGGCATAATTACTCTCCTAACTTTCTGGAAAGGACGATTAGAAGCTGGGATCCTCAAATCTCAACCTCGATATCCACCTTTTGAGAGAGAATACTCGCATATTTCCACCCTGTGCAATAGAATACTCGTGTATTTCCACCCTGTGGAGTAGAGTAGTTGGGGCTGTGTTGATTGTTTCTTTAACTGGCACTTGAAAAATGCAGAGGGGTGACGTATATAGAGAAACACAAATATCATTTAGAGAGAGAGAGAGAGAGAGAGAGAGAGAGAGAGAGAGAGAGAGAGAGAGAGGTGGACAGGCCAACATACTTTGGTTCAATGATCAACCTTACGCAGACGGAGTTGCCAAGTGCTGTTGTACCCACGAATTTTTTTCGCAGTTGAAAAACGGCTGGACTTGATTTTAAAGCCATATTTTGTTTACTGGGCGCGTTCCCTACGTCTCCGTTAGCGAACGAAGACGAGTATCCGCTCAGCTAGAAGAAAGGGCGAATAAGTAAAGATATATAACAAGTGTTGCAGAATATGACGATGAGTACTCTTCTCGTCCACGACTCACCCCTCCCTCCCCACATCCCCGTCCCGCATCCCCTCCCCAACCCCACCCCCACTCCTTCAACAACTATGTGTGGTATCTTGGGTATTTTAATGCTTGCTTGGAACTCTCTCTCTCTCTCTCTCTCTCTCTTCTTCTCTCTCTCTCTCTCTCTCTCTTCCTTACGGCTAAGTCATTCGATAAATACTTGGGCTTTTTTTTATATATTTTTTTTAGCAAGGTACCTCGCCTCCGTCTTGAAGGGAATTTTCCTTTGAACTTTTTCCAGTTCTGAAATGGATTTTGCGTACCATCTTTCCCTTTTGGAGGTTTGTAATACACTAATATTACTACTACTACTTCTACGACTAGTGTGATAGTCCGTACTATTTATTGACACTACCACTATTAGTACCACAACTTAGGACATATGAACTATTCTAGTCCTGATGTGTATAATTGTATATATTTCATTTTGACGGATGTCTTTCTTAAATATTAATCATCAAAGATAAATAATTCTAGTTATATTTGCATTGATCTATATTATTGATGCTTGCTCTTTTGTTCTTATATTGATTATCCGGAATTTACTTTAATTACCTTTTTTATTTTTGCATTTTCTTGTCAGTCACTTGATTCTCACTGATCTTTATTGCAGTGTTTATTATCTCCTCATTTCATTTCATTCTTTGTATCAGTTTCACTTTATTTTTCTTCTGTAAATTCTGTTTTTTTCATTAATTATGTTTATGAGATATATATATATATATATATATATATATATATATATATATATATATATATATATATATATATATATATATATTGATTCGGATTTCTTCTGCTTTCCAACTCTGGTAATAATTGTGTATTTATCTCGTTTTGATTTTTAGGGTTTTAAGATTTTTAAATTTTTTTTTTACCTAGGCTGTTTGACTGTCTGTCTGTCTCTCGCTAGCAATTTCTTTCCGTGCTATTTTGCTTTTATTTCTCTTCCAGTCTTGCTAGCAGCTTTCATTTCCGTGCTATTATTTCTTATGTTTCTCTTCCAATCTTGCTAGCAATTTCCCTCCGTGCTATTATTTCTTATATGTTTCTCTTTTAATCTTACTAGCAATTTCCTTCCCTGCTATTTGTGTTAAATTCCTCTCCTATTAAATATTCTAGTTTCCTGACGTCATTTCTTATAGAAAAGAAAATGCTATTTTCATAATGTTTACTACTAAGGATTATTGTGGAAACGCGCAAAGGTCACGAAAAAGCGCAAGAAAATGCGCGGAGGAGAGCATTCCTCAAACGGCCGATGAAAAAGATAATGCAATTATTATTATTATTATTATTATTATTATTATTATTATTATTATTATTATTATTATTATTATTATTATTATATTGAGGAGAGAAGTAAGAACTACTTACTAAGTAAGTTTTCTGTTGCCAAAGAGTATTGCGCGATCTTCAAAATAATGGCGCTGAAAATATGACGGTTTTGGGCTAAAAGATTCTTGTTGGTGGAGACACCAGTAATGCCTTTATTTTTTTAGTTTATTTTTATCTTATTTTATTTATTTATCTATTTATTTACTTATTTATTTATTTGTTTATTTATTTTTTGTGAGAGCGGTTAAGGAATTCATCGATGAATGTAGTCTCTCTCTCTCTCTCTCTCTCTCAGGATTTTTCTATAATTCCATTACAGGATGTTCATAAGACTCTCTAACCAATATTATTATTATTATTATTATTATTATTATTATTATTATTATTATTATTATTATTATTATTATTATTATTATTATTATTATTTATTTTTTTTCAGAAGATGAACCCTATTCATATGGAACAATCCCACCACGGGGGCCACTGACTTGAAATTCAAGGTTCCAAAGAATATTGTGGTTTCATTCTAAAGAAGTAACAAAAGGTAACAGGAAACACAGAGACAATTTATTATTATTATTATTATTATTATTATTATTATTATTATTATTATTATTATTATTATTATTATTATTATTATTATTATTATTCAGAAGGTGGACCCTATTCATACGGAACAAGCCCACCACAATGGCCAATACTGACTTGAAATTCTTCAAGCTTCCAAAGAATATTATGGCGTTCCATTAAAAAGAAAGAACATCCCCAGATACAGTGCAATAAACAATAACCTAAAGGAAAATCGAAAGAATAATTGCAACATCCGCGAACAAGACGAAAAATAACTTTAAGAAACAAAACGGGGAGCGTATGAAGTTTCACCAGGCAAAAGACATGACGTCACTCATTCGGAAAAGATAAAAAAAAAAAAAAAGAAAAATGACAAAAGGAAGTGAAACCGATATGATGATGCACTTTGCGGAAAGGCAACACCGCCCCCGTCGCCAGGAACCTCGGAACTCTCTTTGACATTGATATTTCTTCATATTTCTTCCCACGAACGCTCTGTGTGTGTCATTCCCAAGCAGGCAGCTATAAGCAGCTCTTACGTAAGGCCTGAGACGCACTAATGGACGTCCCGTTTCTCAAAGGGGGTTTTCAACTCCTTCCTGTGACAGTTCATGCACTCACGGCGGGTCTAGGAGTATAGATGAAGAGGGTTAGAGCTTCCTGAAGCCTTTGCCTGGTTGAATGTGAAGGGGGTGCTATAGACCTAGCGATTAAGCTTCAGAAGTCTGGAGCTACCAGCAGTTGGTCCTGAAGTATGCCGCCGAGTGACAAGACGATGTTAGAGCTTGCAGTTATCCTTTGGAAGCCTCTGGTGCAAGCGGCAGTGGGTCCTGATTTGGTCCGTGAATCAACAAATTATTATTATTATTTGGTCTATCACAGTCATCCTATTCGACTGGGTGGTTTTTGTAGTGTTGGGGGGTTCCGGGTTGCATCCTGCCTCCTTAGGAGTCCATCACTTTCCTCACTCTGTGCGCCGTTTCTAGTAGCACACTCTTCTGCATGAGTCCTGGAGCTACTTCTGGCATCTAGTGTTTCCAGGTTCCTTTTCAGGGATCTTGGGATCGTGCCTAGTGCCCCTATGATTATGGGTACAATATCCACTGGCATATCCCATATCCTTCTTATTTCGATTTTCAGGTCTTGATACTTATCAATTCATTCTCTTTCTTTCTCATCTACTCTGGTGTCCCATGGCATTGCGGCATCAATGAGTAATACTTTCTTCATGATTTTGTCAACCAAATTATTATTATTATTATTATTATTATTATTATTATTATTATTATTATTATTATTGTTGTTGTTGTTGTTGTTCAGAAGATGAAACCTATTCATATGGTATGAGAGAGGCACTCACATAATCTGAGACTTTTGGTCGGTAGAATAGTCTAAAGGTAAATGATCACTGTCGATTCGAATCAGCACCAGGGCACTTTCGGCCATTCAGAGCTTTAAGACAGTGTGAAGAGGGAGTTAGAGTGGCTGGACAGCAAGATAAAGAGATCTGGTAAATAAAAGAGATGAAAACCCTAGTTACATTAAGAAGTAATAGTTATGGTTAAGGAAGAGGGAACGGAGGTGCAGTAAAAGGCTAAAAAGTGGGATTAGCTAGGGGCTTAAGGGACGCTGCAAACACTCTTCAGTAATGCCTACAGTGCACCGCGTGAAGTGCACTGACGACACTAACCCTGTGTGGTGTTCTTTCTTCAGTTAAATCTTGGGGAGACGGTGATCACTCTGTATGCACACGGTCTGATAAAGTATATGTAAAAAACGTAAATAAGAAATGTTGAATTTCATTGAAAATAGCTTCATTTACGTAAATGCTGGGGCTGTCCGTTCAGAGCATGCGCTGTCCTAATTACAAAAACATACCTACTAATGTCTAGTTTATGTTGCCAACATTTCTGCTCTGTTCTGTCCTATGGAGATGCATCAGAATACCAAATAATTTCTTAGGCAAGTGAGAAATGGGAATGAAAATATTATTTGTTTATCTTTTTTCTAATAACTGATCTCGTCGTTCTGTTTCTCATCCTTACCTTCTGTTACTGCTTTCGAATGAACACCATATTCTTTGGAAGCCTTAAGTTCAAGTCAGTGGTCCCTGTGGTGGGCTTGTTCAATATGAATAGGGCTCATCTTCTAAATAATAATAATAATAATAATAATAATAATAATAATAATAATAATAATAATAATAATAATAATAATAATAATACCAACATGAACGCCATGGGAATGAAAAATTGAGCTGAACATGTCTACGAATATTTGGGAAATGGGGAAATATTTTGTTCCCAGGTGATCATGCAACTTAGCAATCTCTTATGCTGAATTTTTACTTCCCTTTGTTATGATTTATACGATTCTCTTGTTTTCATTGCATGGTGGTTCTTGGGATTACATGATTATGTGATCATTTTATTGATAGTGAGTGAGTTGACAAGATTGTCGGTTAAAAGTCTGATGTAAATACTAAGACTTGTTACAATTTTCTTCTCTCACTCTCTTTCTGCCTCATCAGTGACTGAGTAAACTTGACTCAGCAGTCAGTGAAGATGGGTTAGTGCACTAAAATGACTGTTTCTGACAAGTGAAACACACACATTGCTGCGTAGAAGATTCCAGAGAATAGTTCAGTGAGGGTGATGTGTGCAGTGTCATCTTGCAAGACAAGACTCAGGTCTAACTCAAATATCCCAAGTTGGGTAACAGAGTTCTTTTATGATTTCCAATGTAATCCTTCTTCACTTGAAGCTTTACTGTTTTGGTCTCATAAACAAAGGACAGGGCGTTCAGATCTGCATGTGGATTTGAACAATTCCTGACCAGTCCCAGTTATGAAATAAACAAGGCAGTTGAAGAAAATATGAATCTGTTGCTGTGTATTTGATTGTTTTTTTTTTATCATGTTAAGAGAGACAGACACCAGTTGTCTATTAACTCCAGAACAGTCAGTTATGATGTTCCCTTAAAACACTGGGATTTGGACCCTTAGGGAGGTAGTGACGTCACTGCACCTCATGGGGTGCTCTGTACTTACAAATAAATGCCTACAGCGTCCCTTCGGCCCCTAGCTGCACCAACTTTTTTTAGCCTTTCATTCTAATCATCATTCCCACTTTCTTTCTTCAATCTTGCTGTCCAACCACTTCAACTCCCTCTTTTCACTGTGTCTTGAGCACTGAATGGCAGAAAGTGCCTCAGCAGTGCTTGGCATGGCAGCCTAAATTTCACAGATCAACTCAAAAATCAACTATGGGATTTGAAATAGTTGATTGAATTGAAATGACGAGCTGTCAAACAAACGTCAGAGGAAAACCTGAGGAGGTCTGAGGCAACATTACCTGATATGCTGAGTTATACCTCAAGATGTCCCATGAATCAAAAATATCCTGATTTCATACAAAGAGAAAGTTCGCCCTTGTCAAGTTTCTCTTGCATTCTGCTAAAAGTTTCTCTTGAACATTAGTTGGAACAAATATTCCTCTAATGTGAAATAATAATAATATGATAATTATTATTATTATTATTATTATTATTATTATTATTATTATTATTATTATTATTATTATTATTATTATTATTATTATTATTATTATTCAGAAGATGAACCCTATTCATAACAAGTCCACCAAAGGGGCCACTGACTTGAAATTCAAGCTTCCAAAGAATATTATGGTGTTCATTCGAAAGAAGTAACAGAAGGTAATGGGAAATAGGTCACTTATTGGAAAAACAGATAAATTAATAAATAAATAAATAAATAAACAAATAAATAAAAAATGTAACTCAGTGGCAAGAAAATTACTGAAAGAGAAGCTTATTCACATATAAATCACTGTATGAAAGGCGATAAAGAGTATAAAGTATGCAAATTAACAGAGACAGTAAATGTAGAATATTCTAATTTTGCAGGTAAATCATTGCCTAGAATCAGCTTATTTTCTGCAAATATATCAAGATTGACAGTATGACTATGACACATTGAATGTCCGAGTTAATATATTGTGCGGGATCTTTATATTTATGTAGCTGAGTCCTTTAGTAAACAAGTAAAAAATGCGCCGAAGTTCTTAGGCGCAATCGAGTTTTCTGTACATCTTAGAATCAAGGCCACCAAAAATAAATCTATCTTTTCGGTGATCTCGGTATAATGCTGTATGAGCCGCGTCCCATGAAACTCTCAGCCGGACGTGGTGGTCTGTGTTGTTGCGTTGCCAGTAGAACGATTATGGCTAACTTTAACCTTAAATATAATAAAAACTACTGAGGCTAGAGGGCTGTAATTTGGTATGTTTGATGATTGGAAGGTGGATGATCGATATACCAATTTGCAGCCCTCTAGCCTCAGTAGTTTTTACGATCTGAGATCGGACAGAAAAAGTGCGGACGGACAAACAAAGCCGGCACAATAGTTTTCTTTTACAGAAAACTAAAAGTACCTCTACAGAATCAGTTAACGGTTTACCTTGGTAACAATCATTTTCTACAGACCGGAAAATGGGGTTTTTATCTTTGCATGAGCAACTGGTCTATACAAAGTTGCTCATTTATAAAGGTTAAAATAATGAAAGGAATAAATGGCCATGGGAGTAGTATAGATTATCAGCATGTATGAAAGTGCATCTGACCGTTTTAAGCCTCGAAAAAGCCTCTTATATGTGTTTGGGGAACGAAAGTAAGCAGTTTCATCTAGATCATAGGCCTACATCATGCACGGGTACGCTGTGTTGCAAGGTTTTGAAGATACCCTTTTGCATATCCTGTAGGTGTAGGGAGAGGGGGAGGGGGGGGAGGTTATACAATTTCGCTCAGAGAGCGTTCTCTCACTGAATAGCACTTGCACCTGAAATGCCCTTAAAAACAAACGCCAGTATGCGACCGAATCAGTTACTGTTTCAGATTCATTACTCATGAAATAAGCTACAGTTCTCTATTAAGTTTCACTGATAACTGGCGTTACAGTTTCTGTACTCTGAGGAAAAGGCCCATGTCACAAACTAACAAATCCTTCTTTACAATTAGGGACGAATTGCAGTAATAGAACACAGGGCTCTGTTCAGTTGCTCAATCTTGTCTGTTTGTGACTAGATGGAAGGTCCAGCCTGAAATCTTTGATATCTTAATCCCTAAAAGCTATCTTTTCTCTGCACCTGAACTATAAACAACTTGGGTCTAGCTCCCACAGAGGCAAAATTAAGACGAGAACGTTCCAGAAATCTACTAGAGGAACTTAAGGCTTTTAATCTACTTGACTGAATGTGAACAATACTTACAGTAAACTAATGATTATACATATTTTGTATTAAGATTAGTGTGTGTAACTTTGAGACATTCTCCCCACAACTTCATCCTAATGTTCTTATCCTTATGCAATGACCTTCCCTTACCCTGTCTTCCCATTTTCTTAAGATCCTTTCTATTCTTATCAAGTTTTCTTTTCTTTTTGTTGTCTTTTAGCTTTCTCTTGTCAGGATTTATCATATAAGACCTGTCTGTTCCCTCCAATTAGTTTTTGAATTCCATTTGACCGACAGATAACCCTTTTCGTTTTGGGAGCGGGTCGGTCTCACAGCAGTTTCTGAATTTCCTTACCCAGTTCCTTGATTCTCTCTCTCTCTCTCTCTCTCTCTCTCTCTCTCTCTCTCTCTCTCCCTTGTTTTACTGTTAACCGGTTTTTAAAGTTTCACTTTCTTTTCTGATAAGGAGTGTGATTTTTAGTCTTATCTCACTATTGCTGACAATTTGGTCTTTTTACTTTTCTTGTCCTCTTGTTGACCCCTTTTAGACTCTGACTTTTGTTTATTATTCTCCTTTTTTTAATCTTTATGCCACCTATGTATCATTCATCCCTTCCTGCTGTTTCTTAGCTGTTCTTCTTCTCTCTTTTCTGATGTTAACTCTATGTGTCTGTTCTCATCGTACGTTTCTCTCTGTCTCTAGGCCTATTCTGTTCTGCTTTCCCCAGTTTATGCCACTTTTAAAACGCTTTTCCTGTTCCTCTGTAACCCTGCGTTTCCAATCCTTTTCTCCCTTCCACCCTCGGAGTGGGGGAAGGGGGAACAAGAACTCCCTACTAACATCCTTAAAACGGTTCGAATCCTTCCTTATTAGTGAAAAACAGTTGCTTCTGATTTCATTTCCTCGCAACTGAGGAGAACATTTCAGTGGTGATTTTTCCAGGATGACGCAGCTCCGTTCGAAACACAGATAAACCCGACGAGGGAGTAGCAGTAGGAGTATGGGAGGAGTATAGGAAGACAGGAGGATAGGAGGAGGAGGAGGAGGAGAAGGAGGAGGACGGATTGAACAAAGGATGAGAGAAAACCACGAGACGAAACCATAGTCGAGCGGAGTTTTCCATATTGGTGCGCCGGGCCAAAGCGAGCGAGCGGGAGAATGTTATAGACCCTACGTGTCTAGACGGTGAGGTTGCGTAGTCTTGATTCTTTTCGCCTATTATAAGTGGCGTTTGCAGGCCGAGATGAATGAGCTGGCGTCGGCGTCAGTACGCCCTTCGGCGTTGCAACTCGTCTTATAACGTCGATTATCAACATTACGCAAACTGAGTTCAAGACAAATAACTGTTAAGGAAGTATACGCACCGAGTTAGCAGGGTCGTGGCTTAGCCTCCATATTGCGACGGCATTTACGCTTTCCCAGATGGCGTTTATCGACGTCTCTTCGCCCTGGTGTTAACGAACGATTAACTAATGCCCGCAGAGTGACGACAGATCACGCAGGTACCGAAGCCAGCTCGGCCTGCCGACGTATTCGCTGTAAGGGGGTCGGTGTACAAAAAAGTTGACCAGACGCTTGAACGTACTCACTTTCCCCCTGTTGTGTGTGAGTCGCATTCCTCGCCTCGCTTGTTTGTGCGTGCGCCCGACCACAAATCGCGCTCTCCTATCAGGTATCTCGGTGAAGAAGAAGAAAGAGGGCCAGTAGTATTTTCTAAGTGTGTGCAAGAAGCCCGAACTTCGAGGTGGAAACGTCAGGAAACCGCGGGACCCGTCAGGAGGAAGCGTCAAATGGAATGTGTTCAGTGCTTGTGTTCGTATAAGGGACAAAAACACCTGGGTCGAGAGGGACCAGGCTCAGGTATTGTCAGAGCGACGGTGCTCGATGATTTGGCAGAGGGAGAAAGAGAGAAAGAGAGAGAGAGAGAGAGAGAGAGAGTAACGAGGGGTGATGTGAGATATTGAAACAACTGAAGAAATTAGAAAGAAAAAATGAGAAAGTAACCCCGGTTACGGAGGCGTTAATGAGTGGCGCCCATCGTTCGTCTCCCTCCTCCCAGGATTAATAGAGAGAGAGAGAGAGAGAGAGAGAGAGAAAGAGAGTCTCTCCTCCATTCTCTCTCTCTTAAAAAGAGTTCACGAAAAGAAGAACCGTCTCCCTGTAAACGCTCTTGGTTAGTTGCAGGAACCGAACAGCATTTAAAAGAAAATAAAAGAGGTGTTTTCAGTTGCTGTGTGCTGTGTTACGTAGCATTTACTTGTCTCTGTTGACACGCCGTGGATGAGAATATTGATGTAGGCGTGCGGGAGAACTGGCGTGCCAATTTAGTTGTTTCACTGGAGCAATCATGCAGTTAGAAATGAAAGTATGCATATATATATGTATATATATATATACATACATACATACATGTTTATTACTTTGCCAATGTTTATACATGTTATCCAATCCCCATACACGTATTTATTTCGAAGCATTATTACCAGAACATTCCATTGTGATGTAGTATACGTATGTATACATGCGTATGAATATGTATCAGTACTAACACGAGTATAGATGGGCGGCATAGCGTGGTTAGTAATATGTGGGAGAGTATTTCTCGCAAAGTACTGCGGTTCACTCAAGCGTATCTCTCATAGCATATAAATGGGGTTGCGTATAAGTGCTTCCATTGTTGAAATAAACACTTGAAGCGCGCTTGCACTTGCGCTCGTTAAATGTACGCGCGCGCGCGCACATACATATACACACATACATACATGTATCATGTAGCACGTACATGTTGCCTGTATGCATGTATGCATGTGTGTAATTTAAGCCTTAGTGTCAGTGTGCTCCTAAGTTCCTTTTTTTTATTAGACCCATAAACTATTTTCTTCATGAATTTTCAGAGAACATGACATACCTTGGGACCAGTCACACATAGTAACATACACACACATACGCATACATACGCCAACAGGATGATGAGGATGACTTAGGCTGCTATAGTAAAAATAGATGATAAGAGGGCAACTTTAAGGGTGGCGCCACGGTACAAATGTGTGTGTGTGTGTGTGTGTGTGTGTGTGTAGGTAGGCGTTTGCGCATGCGTGTATGTGATCCTACATGTGTGTACACTGCTTAACACATATGCAATATATGTTTGTATGCGTGCCAGATCCCGGGAAGGGCCGTGTTTCATACATAGACTTACATATGAGTCTATGAGTCTAAACGGCAAAATACATTCAGTTGCGAAGTAGCCTAGTAACCGGTGACTTGTATACCAAGTGAATCTCGCCGTTACCTGAATTAGAACGCAAGTGGTGAGGTGATTCATGCTACAGCCACTTTGCTGATATGAACTTGAGCTCGGTAAAGTTCATGCCAGGCATGAACTGTCATTTTTGAACCTGTGCACATCTAGGCCTATAGCATGGCATTTTTTTTTTTTTTGAAACTAAGCTGTGGATCAGAATTGTAGACCTTATTCTTTTCAGTGTTTTTCTCGAACGGGTATCATATATTTAGAATAATGTTTTATAAAATGACAAGCTCGTGGCAACTAGTGCCACTGCATTAATGGTAAATAGTACTATTCGCTGTCAGTAAATAGTACCATTTGCTAATTATAAAATCTGATGGAAGTGGAAGGTGATTATGCAACTCGTTCCATGTATCATGATCCTCCCAGTCTTAACAATATACCATGGAAATATATCCATCAAAGGATTTAAGCTGATTGTTTAAAACACAGATGATCAGAACTCTTTTGAAACTGCAGGACTGGAAAGTTGAAGACTTGAACATATGGTAATCTTATGGCACCGTTCTTCAGCGTCCGCACAGATGCAGCTTAATTTTCTAAGATATCATTTGTGTCAGCACTCTCAAAGGTGGTTACTGGTATGGGATGGTTTCTGCACTCATAGGGAAAGAGAACATGATTAGAATTGTACCTGGGGCAAACTTATGTAGTAAATGAACTCTTCTTTTTAATCTCTCCTAAACTGGGCACAAAACCAGTCTCTTCTGCCAAGAAAGTTCCTCTTTACTCAGTAATTGCCTTGTCTTTCTCCAGAAGTTTCATAGCTGGAAATGAAGAGGATGGTTATCCTGGACCTTTGTCAATCTGCAGAAATTTACTTCTGTAGGCCGGTAAATTTGCCCAGACCATACTAGAGGTACAGTCATCAAGCAAAACCTGCCAGTTTTTCAATTTTTCTTGACTGCCTTTTCCATGTCATCCAGGACAGCAATATCAGCTTAGCACCTTTGAACATTGCACAGTCCTGGTTGTTTTCATCTGAGGAAAGTCTAGAAAGAGTCTATTTTTCTTATGGCTTTGGCCTCCCAAAGTTCTTGTGTAATTTCCCATGATAGTGAGTAGGACCTTGATCATTTTGCAACTGTAGAACATTCCACTGGGAGTCAGCCTGGGAAAGATTTAAGTTAAACGAATCTGACCTGTCTTACTATGCAATACTTGTAGGTTGCTTTTGGTTGAACTAATTCCCCAAAAGAAGGCCTGTCAATGGTAAGGTGTGAAAAAAGGTAAGGGGACTGGCGTCGACCTCTGGGTGCTGCCAACCAACAGAGACGTTATAGGCTACTAAGCAATATGAGTCTCTGATACCTTAACATTCAATGGTCTTCCTAACCAAGCTAACTGACGTTCCTGCTCAGTAAACATCTGAATAACGGGACAGTATGAACTGCATCCAGTTATGGGTGAAAACGATTGAAGCAGAAGATGCCAGAGTAGTGGAGAGACTGTGGCTTGATTTATCAGAAACTCTTCAGAGTAGAGAACTTACCGGTACTTCTCATTGTTGGATGGAAAAAACCAGCCTATTGACAAGAACTTGAGTATTTTACAGGATACCCTTTTCGTCATCCACTATCCTTGTCTTCATTTGGACACTTAGAGAAATTCAGTGTCCTTTATCAGGTGGTTTTCATGTGGCATTTAAAGTAGTTTTTACTGTCTTGAGACAGATATTTCATGAAACGGAAAATCCCAATAGAGAGAAAGGATGTAAACTTCAGTTTATTTATCACCAACTTGTTTCTAAGTTCCACTTGCCCTGTCTGACAAAATACCGTGAAGGACATTCATGCTCATGCTTTTGACATAATAGCTGAGGATACTTGGAAGTCTTTCAGCCTCTACCGTTCCTCATTTGTCTTATAAACAATTTATTTATTCAGTATTAGCCTATTCACTATAGACATATCTGGCGCACACAATATGGTAGGGGAGATTTTTCATTGATGGGAGTAAAGGTATCATGACGAAAGTAATCTTAAAGGAATGGTTGCTTAATGAGGCATAGTATGATATTACACAACCGACCAGCTATACATTCAATCTAAGCTTCTGTACTTGAACCTTAACTCAAATTTTTGCACATCTAAGTTGGGAATTCTGCTCAGATAGTCAGTAAACAACACTGTCATTGGCTTGATTGCCTTGTTTTTTAATATCTAAACAATCATGTCTGCAGAGTCCAATGTATAGACTCTGCACTCTCTGTAATGCACATCAGATTCATGAAAAATTGGCGGTCAGTGTAAAACTGATCTTTTCGTTGATAGATGACTGGAAATCCTTAATTTTCCGCGCAATCATAAGACACTCCTTTTTGACAACTGGATATATGGTCTTCCTCGGAACTATGCTTTCTGCTTGCAGTCACCTTTTATCATCATCTCCTTCAGACTGAAATTAGACAGCTCCTGTGTTCCTGCTCAGCTCCGTAGTGCAGAACATTATTGACCCAATGAAAATCATGTACTTTTAAGGTGGGTTGTTCACATAGAAGCTTTTTCAAACCTGTGAGTGGTTTTCTTGTTTTTAATCCTGCTGAATTCGTCGGAGCTGTCTCTTCTTTGCTCATCTAGAGACACTTGTAACAAAAACAGCTGGGTACAGATTTCTGATAATGTCAGGTTAGGTCCATAAAGTGATCTTACTAACTGTTCAGTCCTCAGACATTCTGTACTCTAGGTTGCTCCAGTGTTGACTGATTCCAGTTTAATTTTGCTTATGGAATTATGGAAATCTATGAAAATGTTGATAGATGAACAACTATTCCTGCTCTCCTGAAGTAAACAGAAATAAGATCTTATGTATCCACAGACTATTTTATATTCTAAACTGAATATGACGATTTTCGGCGAAATATTGCCAAAAACTGACAACAGAGAAATTCCGGCTGAGACGAGACTTTGGGCTGGGTGGTCTGTCTCGTCAGTTATAGAATAGAATAGAATATAGAATTTAGGCCAAAGGCCAATCGCTGGGACCTATGAGGTCATTCAGCGCTGAAAGGGAGATTAAAAGTAACGCGGTTTGAAAGGTGTAACAGGAGGCAAACCTCGCAGTTGCACTGTGAAACAATTGTCAGAGGAGGGTGGAAAGTCAGATGGAAGAAAGAGAATATGAACGGAGGTACAGAAAAAAGGAAAGAAAGAGGTTGCAGCTAGGGGCCGAAGGGACGCTGCAAAGACCCTTAAGTAATGCCTACAGTGCACCGCGTGAGGTGCACCGACGGCACTACCTCCCTGCGGGGCACAGTACCATCTTGTATGGTACTGTGTACAGATAGATACGAATTAGTATGAACAAATACCCTTATGAAATGTAAATTGATACCCACTTGTTTTCACCCAAATTTCATGGAAGGTCTTTTGTAGGTATTTTTTTACATCGTTCATGTGAGCTTTCAAACAGTTACACATACGAGCTAACGCGCGCACGCGCGCAGTATGCACACGAAAGCTTGCCCGGATACATACAGACGCATGTATGAATCTCATCCATAATTTATGTATGAATGTTATGGCATTTAAGAATATTTTACTGTGTAAGGTAATGTTTTTGTTAAATACGTACGCTACATGTGTCCGAATACGAACGTTACATGTGTCCGAATACGAACGTTACGTGTGTCCAAATACGTACGTTACATGTGTCCGAATATGTACGTCACAGATGTGTCCGAATATGTACGTTACATGTTTGACCGAATACATTCGTTGCATATGCATCCACATATGTACTTACATATGTATCCGAATACGTACGTTACACATGTGTCCGAATACGTACGTCACATATGTGTCCGAATACATACGTCACATATGTATCCGAATACGTACGTTACATATTTGTCCACATACATATGTGTCCGAATACTTACATTACATACGTGTCTTGAATTCGTGCGCAATGTGTCCGAATACGTACGTCACGTATGTGTCCGAATACGTACGCCACGTATGTGTTCGAATACGTACGTTACGTATGTGTCCGAATATGTATCTTACATATGTGTCCGAATACGTGCGTTACATATTTAACTGAATACGTACGTCACATATGTGTCCAAATACGTACATTACATTTGTGACCGAATACATTCGTTACATATGTATCCACATACGTACTTACATATGTATCCGAATACGTACGTTACACGTGTCCGAATACGTACGTTACACGTGGGTCCGAATACTT
>NC_089776.1:9117917-9125417 GCF_040412425.1 Macrobrachium rosenbergii
CTGTATACATTATTTTTGTTAAAACAACTTTATACAAATACAGCAATTATTTTCAAGCAAGTTTATTAGATATCAGGGCATTTAAACCAAAGAGTCAGCTAATGTCAATTGATATCATTTGTGTTACAAAATATCAAGAATTAAGTCAAACTACCTTTTTTTTTTTTAAATAGACGTCTATTACTCCATGACATCAGAATAGATTGTGTTAAAATCCATTCTACACTTCTGGAATAACTTAATCTCTTAGTGAAAATTAAGAAATGTCTTTTCGCCACTGACTGGAAATTGTTTGAAGGTGATTTTAGGACAAACTTATATTGCTTAAAGTGTTTGCACTTTTTCATTTCGTAATTTTTAGTCTTAGCGAACACTTCCGACACATTTTTGCTTACAAGTGTTGTGGTAACGTGAAGAATAACTGGACTACCCTCAAGCGGTGTACTGTAGGCATTATTTGAGGTTCTTTGCGGCGACCCCTCTCATTCCTTTGACTGTTCCTCCGTTCATATTCTCTCTCTTCCATCTTGCTCTAAACCCTCTCCTAACAAACGTTTCAACATTATTTCCAGCGCTGAACGACCTCGTAGGTCCCAGCGCTTAGCCTTTAGTCTAAATTTTGTATTCCAATCCAAATTCCTCAATTCGGCGCATGATATAGTTCCAGGAAATGAATAATGTTAAATTTCCATTCTTGTATAAAAGCGTGATTTTGCGTAGGTAGGATGTATCAAGCAAAGCAGAAGAGAATTGGATAAAACTTTGCACATACACTGATCCGTAAGTTTCCCCGTTATGATTAACTTTTGGGTAGTATCTTCTTTAAACTGGCTTTATTTTCACACTGAGGATATCTCGACCCGGGGCCAGTTTCTCCTCAAATATTAACTATATCAATATGATCACCTAAGGAATAAGTATGGAAAGTTTCATTCAATTCCGTGGACGCGTTCTCGAGATAGCATCCTCACAATAATTTTTTTTTTTGAAGGGCGGATGTTCTGCAATTGAAATGGTTCACTGTCGGCTACATAACCGAAGAGGATAAGCGGAGGAATATTCTCTAATGGAAGGTCTTGTTGCTGACTGATTTCATTTGAAGTTATGCGTCACGCGATTGAAAACCTTTTCGTGAATGGAACGTTAAAGGGATGGTGCATAGTCATACCTAAATAACGAATGATTGTTTTTTTATCTTTTTTTTTGTTACACTACGGGTAACCGAGACTGGCAAAAAATTAAGGGAAACGAACCTGTTCTAATGGGTTACAAATTCCCGAGATGTATGCCACAGTAGTATTGCACCAACCCCGGTTTTTTTTAGCCATGCCCGTAGGTTAGGTTAGAGTAGGTACGTTAGGTTAGGTTAATTAGTAATCAAGGTGTAATTTGGGTGTGGGAAACATCATGAGATTATTTTCAAGAAAATTCTATGGTTAGTTTTTAAGACATGGCGTCCCGCTTTTTTCGGGGAAAGGTCCCGGTATTCGGTTACGGGCTTCTCTGTCGTGTAAAGTCATAAAATGGCAAATAAATAAATAAATAAATAAATAAATAAATAAATAAATAAATAAATAAATAAATAAATAAATAAATAAATAAACAGAGAAAAAGCGAAGGAAGTGGAACTTTCCTCATGTGTTGGAAATTATCTTTTCGTGACCTTATTTGACCTCGGTTAAAACCCTAGGCTTACGTAATTCAGCTCTCGCTAATAAAAGATCTCGAGCAATAAGATTTCAAGTTTACAAAAAGGGAACTTAAAAAAAAAGAATAAACGTAAAGAACGCGAACAAAAGACGAACGCGGAAAACGAATTAAATCAGAGCGAATTAAAAGGCGCCTTTGTTATCAGCAAGAATCGGACAAGGCGAGCCTGAATTCAAGGTCAGTCGCCGAATTTTTAAAACTAAAATTTGCATATACCCATCTCCTCGGCGAAGAGTTAAGAAGTCTTCAGTTGATGTCTGGATTAGGCCTATGCGAAATCCGTATTCACTAAATATGCCCCCTCTCTGGAGCACTTTGAGAAATAAAGAACCCATGAATGGTTTATAAGAAGTAGGTCATTGCTAGTAAGCTGAATTAGCGTTTCCAGCGAACTAGTCGCCTCTGGAAGCTATTATTATTATTATTATTATTATTATTATTATTATTATTATTATTATTATTATTATTATTATTATTATTATTATTATTATTATTATTATTATTATTATTATTATTATTATTATTATTCAGGAGATGAACCCTATTCGTATGGAACAAGCCTACCACGGGGGGCGGCTACTGACTTGAAATGCAAGTTTCCAAAGAATATTACGGTGTTCATTCGAAAGAAGTAAGAGGAGGTAAAGGAATATACATAAAGAAAAAACAAAAGAAAAAATAAATGAATAAATTAATAAACAGAAAAAAATGTAATAAAACGCAAGCTTTGAATATTAAAAAATAAATAAACAACACTCTGCTAAATAGAGAATACTGTCATACGACGTGGAAGTAATTTCGCAGTTAGAATGCCGACAACAACAATGGTATTCTGCGTCACTGGTTGGGAATCATTTTCACAAATTAAGCCTCATCAGTCATTGTGGTGGAATGTTTAATAATAAACTTTTGTTAGCTTCCATCCCTTTTTTTGTTGTCTGTAAAGGGAAACTATTGAGATGACTAATTGTCTGTCCGTCCGCACTTTTTCTGTCCGCCCTCAGATCTTAAAAACTGCTGAGGCTAGAGGGCTGCAAATTGGTATATTAATCACCCACCCTCCAAACATCGAACATACTAAATTGCAGCCCTCTAGCCTCATTATTTTTTATTTTATTTGAGGTTAAGGTTAGCCGTGGATCGTGCGTCTGGCAGCGCTTTCTGGAGGCGTCGCCGACGCACCTTCGCTTGACAGCATCTGGGGAGTAACTGAGCTCTGAGAGTTTCATGCAGCATTATGCGCTGTACAGAAAACTCGATTGCGCCGAAGATACTTCGGCGCATTTTTTACTTTTTTTTTTATTTCAAACAATGAGAGACAATTGAGAGGCCGATGACTGACTTCCTGCCTGATTATTTATCATGTATCTCTGTTGGGCTGCAAGAGTTCAAGGGTCCACATCAGGCCTCTAAAACCAACTAGCCAACCACCATCGTTACCTAAGTCACTAAAGGATAATTTATTTTTGTAATAATAAGACACATTTAATGCTTTTTCATTCAGCAGGTTTGGGCCGTTTTACTAATCTTTGAAGCTGAGAGAGAGAGAGAGAGAGAGAGAGAGAGAGAGAGAGAGAGAGAGAGAGAGAGAGAGAGAGAGAGATTTGCCTGTTGATTGGCTGAGAGTTTGTTTGTTTCGCTCTTCCCATTGGTGTGAAATTACCTCATCGAGGCATTTTTAAGGAAGAGAGAGAGAGAGAGAGAGAGAGAGAGAGAGAGAGAGAGAGAGAGAGAGAGAGAGAGAGAGAGAGAGAGAGAGAGAGAGAGAGAGAGAGAGAGAGAGACAGAGTGAGAGATATATAACGCAGAGAGGTTATAACTGTTGACTGGCTGAGAGTTTGTTCCGCTCTTCCGATTGGTGTGAAATTACCTCATCGAGGCATTTTTTAGGAAGAGAGAGAGAGAGAGAGAGAGAGAGAGAGAGAGAGAGAGAGAGAGAGAATCTTTTACATATATAGCATTCATCTTTTCCAGTTCATGCAATGACTTCCTATAATGATTTTCGATTTCTGATAATTTCTTTAACCATCAGCTACTCTGCGTGATATTTTTTGTTATTTCTGTTATTCCCGTAACTGTTAAATTTCCCGGGATGATAATAATTACAACAACTACCGATTATTTTTCAAGGTTTTTCTGCTATTTGATTATTGGACGGAATGTCATAATTATGATTTGCAATGACGAATACTATGAATAATTAGTTAACGGCTCTCTGTATCAATTTAAATAATAGCGAAATTAATTTGACGAGTAGAATCTTGATAACAACTCAACTAATTAATAATTAAAACTGGATGATTAGATGAAATCTTCCAATAATGAAGTCAGTCTCCCGCAGATGCTCAAAGATGGCGTGTTTATCCCGTAGACTTTCCCGAGAGGTTTTCACATTCCTTGAATATTTTTTTTTTAAAACAATTGTTTGCGTAAAAGAGAAAAGGCGTATAATGTTTGTATGATGATTTTCGTAACCCATATATTTTATGTAAAAAGGACCTCTTTTAAGAATAATGCAATTAGGCGTTATAATATTTTTAGCTGAAATTTAAGCAGTGTTCGCGGTATGAAATATGTCTTCAATAAACGTTAAAGTCTTTCTTTTATCAGAGTTATCCGTGCGCATGTTGAAACGCGCGCGCGCGCAGTTGAATTCAAAGCATACGCGTACGCGTGTATTCAAGGGAAGGGAATCACTCATTAAAATTATTATGCTGTCATAACTTTTAGCTTGAAGTTCAAATTCTACTGTACTGTCAAGTTTTTAAAGTCTCTCTCTCTCTCTCTCTCTCTCTCTCTCTCTCTCTCTCTCTCTCTCTCTCTCTTCTCTTCTCCCGATACACATAGGTGTTTATTTCCTTTGCCTATTTTTTGGGGTAATGTCACAAACTTATTATCATAAAGTCATTTTACCGCTTATAACACGGATTGAACTCATATATGCACATGTATGTCAATATGTATATGCATCTTGCACGTAGGTGTCAGAATGGTACACACATGTATAGGTATGTATGCGGGAATGGGAATGTGGATATGTATAACCGCGTGAGTATGTGTGTGAAATGTATATTTCCACTTCATTAACTTTATATTCTTTTTACCATTAGTAGAAAGTCAATCGCTCAATGACTGCTTTTGAAAAAACACGTAATTACATCTGATTAACCATTTTTTTATTGCTATGAAAGGTTCAGTTGTGTCATTTTGAAATTGACAGTACGTCGGAAATTTTAGTGAAGAATCAATCTCTCTCTCTCTCTCTCTCTCTCTCTCTCTCTCTCTCTCTCTCTCTCTTATAAATTCTCTATCTATTTATATATCTCTCACTCTGTCTACCTTCCTATTTATTCTCTCTTTCTCTCTCTCTCTCTCTCTCTCTCTCTCTCTCTCTCTCTCTCTCTCTCTCTCTCTCTCTCTCTCTATTTATATCTCTCACTCTATCTACCTCCCTGTTTATTCTCTCTCTCTCTCTCTCGATCTGTTATAACCTCTGTCTCGTTATATATCTCTCACTCTGTCTACTTCCCTATTTGTTTTCTCTCTCTCTCTCTCTCTCTCTCTCTCTCTCTCTCTCTCTCTCTCTCTCTCCTGAAAATCCATCCACTCGGAGTTAAAGCAAGGTGGTGACTCCCATCCAAGGTCAAGGTCACGCTCCAAAAATCAATTAGAATGATTAGGTCACAATGCAATACACCAAGCCATTTTGATGTAGAAAAATTAAAGAAAAGAAAAATAAAAAGAAAAATTAAAGGCGAGGGTAACAGGAAGGCTTCAGGTTACTTGAAGTTCCATCTTTTCATTCGCAAGATGAATATATCTTACCATTTTTTTCATTATAGAAATCTTCAGCTGAAAAACCTTTATGGACAGAGAGTCAATAGACTTATATAAACACAAGTTAAAGGAAAATGTGATTAACGATTAAATGAATGAATATGAACGAATAGAGAATAAAAACCGACACATCTGGAATTCAGGAGACGTCAGCAGGAGCAGTAGAGAGCAGGAATGAATTCGCTCCCTGCTTAAATATTAGATCAGAAGATTCTACGCAACTGTACTGAGCAACCTATTCCAGATTATAGTTTTAGCCAAGATAAAACTCCCAGCAAACTGATGATTTTAGATTAACAGAACGAAAATGTACTGTTACTTCTAAAGTTATCAGTTTGAAATTCCCATAATTAAGAGACATTAAAGACATAATACAAAACAAAACAAAATTGATTAATGAAACTGGATAATCATGTTACCCTGAGGATGTTGAACAATTAGAATCTCGAAAGTTCAAGCGAAGATGCAATGCATTACTGCCCTAAAGTTATGCAGTTTGTATTTTACTGATTTATCTATATTTCTATCTATTTATTAATTTAATAAATTACCTTTTTTTTCTTTTCTAATTACTGGTTAATTCTTTCTATATTTCTTGTTATCTTCTGTTGTTTCTTTCAAATGAACACCATATTCTTTGGAAGCCCGAATTTTAAGCCAGTGGCCCCTTTGGTGGACTTGTTCCATATGAATAGGGGTTTGTCTCCTGAATAATAATAATAATAATAATAATAATAATAATAATAATAATAATAATAATAATACCAAGGTCCTGAGACGGTCACTTAAAAATGGCATACTTTTTAGACATCTTCCCGGATCACGATCTCGTGAACACTTGCAACTTGTTTTGCAGACTCAGGTGACCCCGTATGTAACCATACCTAACTGCAATAAAAGCCACTTGCACTTATTTTTTTTCTTTTTTTAACAGCATAACAGCAACAACTGCTGTTGTTGTTTGACGAATTTTGCCAAAGGCGACTGAGAAGGAGAACTTATTAAGTAAAATTTGCAGAGAGTTTAATGAAAAAATGTGCAAAGTTGCATTTTGCATTGCTTGTGTTCTCTTCAACCACCTGCAGTTATTAAGGTCCAATGACCTATTCAGATATACCATTAAGGTCCAATGACCTATTACATAATTAAGGTCCAATGACCTATTCAGATATACCATTAAGGTCCAATGACAAATATACGATTCAAACCTATAGATATACCATTAAGGTCCAATGACCTATTACATAATTAAGGTCCAATGACCTATTCAAATATACGATTAAGGTCCAATGACCTATTCAGATATACCATTAAGGTCAATGACCTATTCAAATCTAAAATTAAGGTCAAATGGCCTATTCTAATTTATAGTTAGGGTCTGATGACCTATTCTAATGCATAATTAAGGTCCAATGACCTATTCGAATATACCATTAAGGTCCAATGACCTATTGTAATACATAATTAAGGTTCAATGGGCTATTCAAATATACCATTAAGGTCCAATGACCTATTGTAATACATAATTAAGGTCCAATGACATATTCAAATATGCCATTAAGGTCCAATGACGTATTCTAATACATAATTAAGGTCCAATGACATATTCTATTACATAATTAAAGTCCAATGACCTATTTAAATTTACCATTCAATGCGTTCAGCAGCATATCGTTCAAAATCACCTCGAGGTCCTTGCTGAACGCATCTACGAAAGCTCCCCAAATTCAATAAGTTTAAGGTTACACAAATAATAAGAAAGTATACTACCCGGAAGGGTAATTCCTATATCAAGGCAGCCTTACAACGTCGTAATTTGTTATGCGATCGTGCGCCAAGTGTTCACCTGTTCTGTAATTATGGAATTATGCGAGCGTAAGCATTACAGCAATATCAGTGTTAATAATAATAATAATAATAATAATAATAATAATAATAATAATAATAATAATA